>NW_025956892.1:0-87186 GCF_023159225.1 Perognathus longimembris pacificus
AGTTATATAGATGTTTACATAGACAGACAGATTGATAGATACCTAGAGAGATATATAGTTAGATAGGTAGTTATACAGTTAGGTATATGGATAAATAGATAGCTACATGGATAGATTGGTATATAGATAAATAATTAGTTACATAGATAGTTACTTTGAGAATTTGTTAGTTACATAGTTAGATAGAAAGTTACATAGATAAATAAGTAGTTAGATAGGTAGATAGTTGGACAGATAGATACATATGAAGATAGTTACATAGATATGTAGATAATTACATGTATAAATAAATAAGAGATAGATAAATAGATTTTTGGATAGATAGATTGTGAGGTTGATAGTTAAATAGATAGCTAGATAAATGGCTGCATAAATAGTTACATAGATAGACAGATACTTAAGTAGATAGTTACATAGACAGACACTTAGGTACCTAGAAAGATAGATAGTTACATAGTTACATAGACAATTATTCAGAAAGACATATAGATAGATAAACAGATAGAAAAATGAATACATAGTGGTTTGAGCCTCTAGGGCAGCATGACAAGGCAACCATCGTGGTTCTCCACGACACAGAGATTGAAGAATCATGATTCTCCTGACCTGGTAATCGAACCTGGGGCTGTGTGCATGTGAGGCGAGTGCTCTACCGCTAGGCCACCTCCCCAGTGTTTCCAGCATCATTTCCTGAGCTTAACTTCCTGGGTGGAGGTTGGGATTCTGGGAGCAGAGATGTCTACTGCCACCATGTGGCCGAGAAGGCAATTGACTGCTTTTGTAAACCTCTACTGCCACCCTGTGGATAAGAGAGGAATTGTCTGCTCTGGAACTCTCTGCTGCTACCCTGTGGTATTTGGTGCACAGGACATCCTGCCAGCAAGTTGGAATAATGGAAACAGAGATCATTGTTAGATAGTTGCATAGATTGTTAGATAGATAGGTAGATAGATAGTTATTTAGACAGACAGTTACATAGATGCATTGATAGCTAGATGGATAGTTAGATACATAGTAAGATAGATAGTTATATAAATAATTAGTGAGATTGAAACATAATTAGATAGATAGATAGATAGATAGATAGATAGATAGATAGATAGACAGTGAGATAGATAGTGAGACAGAGACTAGATAGATAGATAGTTGGCTAAATAGATGTATAGGTGGGTAGAGACACAGAAAGTTAGATAGATACATAGTTAGATACATAGAAAGATAGATATTTAGATAGATAGATGTTCGATAGTTACATAGATAGATATAGATAGATTCATAGATACCTTGATAGCGTGATAGACTGACAGATACAAACTAAGATGGATAGATTGATAGATAGATAGACAGGAAATTAGATTGATAGATAGTATTCAGAGAGATAGATAGTTACTTAGATAGATATTTAGATAGATAGACAGATAAATATGTAGATAGATGGATTAGTGGAAAGTTAGACAGATAGCTAATTAGACAGATAGTCAAATAGATAAATAGATATTTAGATATTAGATAATTAGATACATAGTTAGATACATACATACATTCATAGATACACAGATAGATAGATAGATGGTGCAAGTGGTAGAGTGTTAGCCTTGAAAAAAAAGGAGTGAAATGCAGGCATTACCCCCTTACTGTGCTCCTTGTGGTTTGAGCCTCCATTGCAACATGCCAAGGTAACCATGTTGCTTCTCCAGTACACAGAGAATAAAGAACCATGATTTCTCCAACCACGGAATCGAACCCAGGGCTGAATTCATGCGAGGCGAGAACTCTACCACTAGTTCATCTTCCCAGTGCTCTTCCACAGGGTTTCGTTGGCTTAACTTCCTACTTAGAGGTTGAGAGTCTGGGAGAAGAGATCTCTACTGCCACCCTGTGGACAAGAGGGGAATTGCCTCCTATCTTTATCTATCTGCTGCCACCCAGTGGAATTCTGTGTGCATTACATCTGGCCAGTGGGATGATAATTCTGAGAACTGTGACAGATTTGGATCTCTATTTTGGCAACACTTAGCTTTGCTCAGAAAGCTTTAATAATGAAGGTGGCTGGCAAGCCCCCCATCAGGCCCCACGAAGTACTTCCTCTCCTGTCCAGAAGGTGGCAGCAGAGAGCACATTTCCCAGAATTACTAGTTTGAACTAGGATGCTATGTGTGTATTCTCTACTAAGTGGCAGCAGAGATCTACTGAAAGGAGAAAATTCCCCTCTTTGCACACAGGGTGGAGCTAGAGATCACATTTCCCAGAATTCCTAATGTGTTGCAGGATGTTATGTCTTAAATATCCACTGGGTAGGGCTAAAGATCTATGCAAAGGAGCACAATTCCTCCCTCTACCACTGGGTGGCAGTAGAGATCCGCCTTCCCAGAATTCTAATAGGCTAGCAAACTGTCATGTGCACCAAATTCCACTGGGTGGCACCAGGGAGTTACTTTCACACTGATGTAATTCCTCCCTCACCCACAGGACGGCAGTAGAGATCTCTATTCCCAGAATTCCAAGCTCCAGCCAGGAAGTAAAGCACAGAAAATCCCACTGGGAGAGGCTGGGAATGTGTCCTAGTGGTACAGTGTTGGCCTCATATGCATGAAGCCCTGGGTTAGCATCCCCAACCCGACATACACAGAAGATGAAGGGAGTAGCGCTGTGGCTCAAGTGGTAGAGTGCTCGACTTGAGCCAAAGGAAGCCAGGGACAGTGATCAGGACCTGAGTTCAAACCTTAGGACTGGAAAACAGGAAAGAAAAAGAAGGGAATGCCAGTATTTCCCGCTTCCTGTGCTCCTGGTGGTTTGAGACTCTATGGCGGCATGCTAAGGCTGTCATGTTTGTTCTCCACCACACAGAAAATGAAAAACCGTGACTTTCCTGACCTGGGAATTGAACCCAGGCTGTATGCATGCAGGGCGAGCGCTCTACCACTATGCTACCTCCCCAGTGCTTTTCAGCAAGGTGTCCTGGGCTTAACTTCCTGCCTGCAGGTTGGATTCTGAGAACAGAGATCTCTACTGCCACCCTGTGGCCTAGAGAGGAAATGACTGCTTTCTGTAGCTCTCTGCTGCCACCTAGTGGAATTTTGTGTGCATGATATCCTGCCAGAAGTTTGTAATAATGGAAACAGTGATCATAGTAAGATAGTTACATAGATTGTTAGATAGCTAGCTACATAAGTAGATAGGTAGATAGATGTTATTTAGACAGGTACATAGTTACATGGATAAATAGATAAATAATTAGTTAGATCAAGAAATAGTAAGATATGTAGATACTTATATAAATAATTAGATAGACAGATAGGTACATAGTTATATACATGGATACATAGATATTTCGATAGATAATTAGATAGTCAGATAGGTAAATAGATAAATAGATACTTAGATAGTTTCATAGATAGGTAGGCAGATTGATAGATATATCGATACATAGATAGATACATAGATAGATACTTAGATACATAGATAGATACATAGATACATAGATAGTTTGATTGCTACTTAGATATATAGTTAGACAGAAAGAAGATGCATAGATAGGTAGGTAGATAGAGAGTTAGATAGATAGTTGTATAAATAGACACATAGATATTTAGATAGATAGGTACATAGTTATTTGGATAGATATATAGATAATAGTTTGACAGATGGTTAGTTAGATAAATACATATTTAAATAGATTGACAAATACATACATAGATAGATAGATAGATAGATAGATAGATAGATAGACAGACAGACAGACAGACAGACAGACAGATAGATAGATAGATAGATAGATAGATAGATAGATAGATAGATAGATAGATGGATACATAATTAGATAGGTACATAGATAGATTAATAAGTAGATTGGTAATTACATAGATGGGTAGATAGGGTGGGTAGATATGGTGGCCTTTGCGCTTTGCGTCCTGAGAGTGATCATCAGCGGGCAGGACGTGAGGCACACACGACTCCCCTCGATAACGACAGAGATCCCAGAAAGCAGGGAAATCCCACTCTCACCCACAGGGGGACCCCAGAGAACAGAGCCCGGAATTCCCCACCTGCCGGCGGGGCATTATGCACAAGACATTCCACTGGGTGGGCGGCAGAGGCATAATGTCAGCAGCAAATCCCCACCCAGTCCACAGGGTGACGCTGGAGACCACATTTCTCAGAATTCCAAGCTAGGAGGAGGAAGTCATGCACACAAATATGCACTGGGTAGAGCTAGAGATCTCTACCCTCTAGAGCTACCATGTTGGTTCTCCATTACACAGAGAATGAAGAACCATGATTCCCCTGACTTGGGAATCGAACCTAGGGCTGCGTGCATGCCAGGCGAGCGCTCTACCACTAGGCCACCTCCCCAGTGCATTTCAGCAGGGTTTTCCTGGGCTTAAATTCCTGCCTAGAAGTTGAGATGCTGGGAGCAGGGATCTCTACTGCCATCCTGTGGCCAAGAGAAGAATTGATTGCTTTCTGTAGCTCTCTGCTGCCACCCTGTGGACAAAAGTTGAATTGTGCTATGTTTCAGGAACTCTGTAGCTCCACGCAGTGGAATTTAGTGTGCATGACAGCAATCTACAAGTGTGGAATTCTGGGAAACAAGATCTCAAGTGCCACCCTGTGTCCAGGAGGGGAATAACTGCATTTTGTTCCTCTGCGGGCACACAGTGGTCTTCTGTGTGCATGACGTCCTGTCAACTTATTGGCATAATTGAAATAGAGATTTATGTTGCCACCCTGTGGACAAGGGAGGAAATGTGCCGCTTTCATTGGTGTCTTGTGCCATCCAATGGAATTCTGTATGTACGCCATCCTGACAGTGGGATGATAATTCTGGAAACTGGCAGTTTGGATCTTCATATTGGCAAGTCTTAGTGTTGCTAAGAAAGCTTTGATAATGAAGGTGGTGGCAAGCCCCCCTTCAGTCCCCAGGGAGTACTTCCTCTCCTGTCTACAGGGTACAGCAGAGACCGCATTTCCAGAATGACTAAGAACGACTAGCTTGAACTACGATGCTATGTATGTATTCTCCACTGGTGGCAGCAGAGATCTACTGAAAGCAGCAAATTCCCCTTTATACCCACAGGGTGGCCTTAGAGATCACATTTCTCAGAATTCCAAACACATTGCAGGATCCACAGGGTGGGGCTAGAGATCTATGCAAAGGAGCACCATTTCTCCCTTGACCACAGGGTGGCAGTAGAAATATCTATTCCCAGAATTCCAATCTTCAGGCAGGTTGTCATGCGCACCAAATTACACTGGGTGGCGCCAGAGAGGTACTTTCAAACTTATTCAATTCCTCACTTGCCCACAGGATGGCAGTAGAGATATCTGTTCCCAGAATTCCAAACTTCAGCCAGGAAGTTAAGCACAGAAAAATCCCACTGGGAGAGGCTGGGAATGTGGCCTAGTGGTACAGTGATGGCCTCGTATGCATGAAGCCCTGGGTTCAATTCCCCAGCCCGACATACACAGAAGATGAAGGAAGTGGCACTGTGGCACAGGTGGTAGAGTGCTAGCCTTGAGCCAAAAGAAGCCAGGGACAGTGATCAGGCCTGAGTCCAAACCTTAGGACTGGCAAACAGGAAAGAAAAGAAAGGAAATGCCAGTATTTCCCGCTTCCTGTGCTCCTGGTGGTTTGAGACTCTAGGGCGGCATGCCAAGGCTGTCATGTTTGTTGTCCACCACACAGAAAATGAAAAACTGTGATTTTCCTGACCCAGGAATTGAACCCAGGCTGCATTTATGCAAGGCAAGCGCTCTACCACTAAGCCACCTCCACCGTGCTTTTCAGCAGGGTTTCCTGGGCTTAACGTCCTGCTTGGAGGCTGGTATTCTGGGAGCAGAGATCTCTACTGCCACCGTGTGGCCAAGAGGTGAATTGACTGCATTCTGTAGCTCTCTGCTGCCACCCAGTGGAATTTTGTGTGCATGACATCCTGCCAGAAGTTTGTAATAATGGAAACAGTGATAATAGTAAGATAGTTACATAGATTGTTAGATAGCTAGATAGATAGGTAGATAGGTAGATTGATGTTATTTAGACAGGTGCATAGTTACATGGATAAATAGATAAAAAATTAGCTGGAACAATACATAGTAAGATATGGAGATAGTTATATAAATAATTAGGTAGACAGATACATAATACATAGGTACATAGTTATATAAATAGATACATCGATATTTCTATAGATAGATAATTAGATAGATAATCAGATAGATAAATAATTATATAAATAGATACTTAGATAGTTTAATAGATAGATAGATAGATAGATACATACATACATACATACATACATACATACTTTGATTGATACTTAGATATGCTGCTAGAAAGAAGATGCATAGATAGGTAGGTAGATAGAGAGTTAGATAGATAGTTATATAAATAGACACATAGGTATTTAGATAGATAGATACATAGTTATTTGGATAGTTATATATATAGATAATAGTTTGACAGATGGTTAGTTAGATAAATACATATTTAAATAGATTGACAAATACATACATAGTTAGATAGATAGATAGATAATTAGATAGGTACATAGATAGATTAATAAGTAGATTGGTAATTACATAGATGGGTAGATAGATAGACAGACAGATAGACAGGAAGAATACATGAAGAATAGAGTTGGGGGCCATGTCTCTCTCACCCACAGGGTGGCCTTGGGCGCCTGGGGTCCTGAGAGTGATCATCAGCGGGCAGGACGTGAGGCCCACACGACACCCCTCAATAACGACAGAGATCCAGAGAAAGCAGGGAAATCCCACTCTCGACCACAGGGGAAACCCAGAGATCACAGGGCCCCGAATACCCACCTGCCGGTGGGACGTTATGCACAGGACATCCCACTGTGGGTTGGCAGAGGCCTACAGTGAGCAGCAAATCCCCATCCAGTCCACAGGGTGGCTTTAGAGATAACATTTCCCAGAATGCCAAGCTAGGAGGAGGAAATCATGGACACAAATATCCACTGGGTGGAGCTACAGATCTACACAAATTCCCACAATACCATGTTAGTTCTCCATGACACAGAGAATGAAGGACCATGATTACCCTGACCCGGGAATTGAACTGGGGCTACAAGCATGAGCGGCGAGCGCTCTACCGCTAGGCCACCTCCCCAGTGCCTTTCAGCAGGGTTTCCTGGGCTTAACTTCTTGCCTGGAGATTGGGATTCTTGGAACAGAGAACTGTACTGCCACCCAGTGGCCAAGAGGGGAATTGACTGCTTTTTGTGGATCTCTACTGCGACGCAGTGGAGTTTGGTGCATATGACATCCTGCCAGCTAGTTGGAATAATGGAAACAGAGATCTCTGCTGCCACCCTGTGGACAAGGGAGGAATTAAACTGCTTTCATTGGCTCTCTGCTGCCATCCAGTGGAATTCTGTGTGTATGACATCCTGCAAGTGACATGATAATTCTGGGAACTGTGACAGGTTTGGATCTCCATGTTGACAAGTCTTAATATTGCTTTGAAAGTGTTCATAATGAAGGTGGGTGCCACGTGACCTCCAAGGGGTGGGAAATATGTCCTCCCTGTCCACAAGGTGGCAGCAGAGATCAAATTTCCCAGAATTCCAAACGTGTTGCAGGATGTAATGTGTTAAATATCTATTCAGTGGGGCTAGAGATCTATGCAAAGGAGCACAATTTGTCCTTTGACCACTGAATGGCAGTAGAGATCTCTGTTCCCAGAGTTCCAATCGCCTGACAGGATGTCATGTGTACCAAATTCCACTGGGTGGTGCCAGAGAGTTACTTTCAACTTATGCAATTCCTCCCTCGGCCACAGGATGGCAGTAGAGATCTCTGTTCCCAGAATCTCAAGCTCCAGCCAGGAAGTTAAGCACAGAAAATCCCACTGGGAGAGGCTGGGAATGTGGCCTAGTGCTACAGTGCTGGCCTCACATGCAGGAAGCCCTGGGTTTGATTCCCCAGCCCGACATACACAGATAATGAGGGGAGTGGCACTGTGGCTCAAGTGGTAGAGTGCTCGCCTTGAGCAAAAAGTAGCCAGGGATACCGCTCAGGCCCTGAGTTCAAGACCCAGGACTGGTAAACAGGAAAGTAAAGAAAGGAAATGCCAGCATTCCGTGCTTCCTGTGCTCCTGGTGGTTTGCATCTCTAGGGTAGCATTGCAAGGCTGCCATGTTGGTTCTCCAGGACACAGAGAATGAAGAACTATGATGCTCCTGACCTGGGAATTGAACTGGGGCCTGCATGCATGTGAGGCAAGCACTCTACCGCTAGGCCACTTCCTCAGTGCTTGTCAGAATTATTTCCCAGGCTTAACTTCCTGAATGGAGGTTGGGATTCTGGGATCAGAGATTTCTACTGCCACTGTGTGGCCACGAAGGAATTGATTACTTTCTCTAGCTCTCTGCTGCCACCCTGTGGACAAGAGAAGAATTGCGCTTTATTTCAGGAGCACTCTAGCTCCACCCAGTGGAGTTTGGTGTGCTTGACATCCTGCCAGGAGGTTGGCATAATGGAAACAGACATCTCTGCTGCCACCAAGTGGACAAGGGTGGAATTGCGCTGCCTTGGTTGTCTCTCTGCTGCCACCAAGTGAAATTCTATGTGCATGACATCCAGCAAGTGGGATAATTCTGAGAACTGTGACAGGTTTGGATCTTTATTTTGGCAACTCTTAGCTTTGCTCAGAAAGCTTTAATAATGAAGGTGGGTGGCAGGCCCCCCTTCAGTCCCCAGGGAGTACTTCCTCTCCTCTCCACAGGGTACAGAAGAGACCACATTTGCCAGAATGCCTAGCTTGTCTTAGGATACTATGTCCTTATTTGACACTGGATGGCAGCAGAGATCTCCCGAAAGCAGGAAATTCCCATTTTTCCCAACGGTGGCAGTAGAGATCACATGTCCCAGAATTCCAAACGTGTTGCAGGATGTTATGCCTTAAATATCCACTAGGAGGCTATAGAGATCTATGCAAAGAGCACAATTCCTCCCTTGACCACAGGGTGGCAGTAGAGATCTATGTTCCCCAAATTCCAATCAGGTGGATGGATGTCATGCCATCAAATTCCACTGGGTGGCACCAGAGAGTTACTGTCAAACTTACACAATTCCTCGCTCGGCCACAGGATGGCAGTAGAGATCTCTCATCCCAGAATTCCAAGCTCTAGCCACAAAGTTAAGCACAGAAAATCCCACTGGGAGATGCCTGGAATGTGGCTTAGTGGGACAGTGCTGGCCTCGCATGCATGAAGCCCTGGGTTCGCGTCCACAGCCCGACATACACAGAAGATGAAGGGAGTGGCGCTGTGGCTCAAGTGGCAGAGTGCTAGCCTTGAGCCAAAAGAAGCCAGGGACAGCGCTCAGGCCCTGAGTGCAAGCCCCAGGCCAGGCATACAGAAAAAAAAGAAAGGAAATGCAAGCATTCCCTGGTTCCTCTGCTCCTGGTGGTTTGAGCCTCTAGGGCAGCATGCCAATGCTGCGATGTTGGTTCTCCACCACACAGAAAATGAAAGACCATGATTCCCCTCATCCGGGAATTGAACCCAGGGCTTAATGCATGTGAGGCGAGCACGCTACCACTAGACCACCTCCCCAGTGCTTTTCAGCATGGTTTCCTGGGCTTAATTTCCTGCCTGGTAGCAGAGATTTCTACTGCCACCCTGTGGACAAAAGGTGAATTGACTGCTTTTCATAGCTCATTGCTGCCATCCAGTGGAGTTTGGTGCACATGGCATCCTGCCAGCAGGTAGGGATAATGGAAACAGAGATCTCTGCTGCCACCCAGTGGACAAGGGAGGAATTTTGCTGCCTTCGGTGGCTCTCTGGCGCCACCCAGTGGAATTCTGTGTGCATGACATCTGGCCAGTGGGATGATAATTCTGAGAACTGTGACAGGTTTGGGTCACAATGTTGGCAAGCCTTACAATGCTCAGAATGCGTTCATGATGAAGGTGGGTTCCACTCCCCATGATATAGAGAGTACTTCATCTCCTGTTCACGAGGTGGCAGGAGAGAGCGCATTTCCCAGAATGCCTAGCATGTCCCAGGATGCTATGTGCTTATTCTCCACTAGGTGGCAACAGAGATTTACTGAAAGCATCATATTTCCTCTTGCCCACAAGGTGGGAGGAGAGATCTCATTACCCAGAATTCCAAATGCACTACAGGATGTTGTGCCTTAAATATCCACTGGGTGGGGCTAGAGATCTATTCAAAGCACCATAGTTCCTCCCTTCTCTACAAGGTGGCAGTAGAGATCTATGTTCCCAGAATTCCATTCTCCAGGCAGGATGCCATGTGGACCAAATTCCACTGGTTGGAGCCAGAGAGTTACCTTCAAACTTATGCAATTCCCCCTTGTCCACAGTGTGGCTGTAGAGATCTCTGTTTCCAGAATTCCATGCTCAGCCAGGAAGTTAAGTCCAGAAAATTCCACTGGGAGAAGCTGGGAATGTGGCCTAGTGGTACAGTGCTGGCCTCGCATGCATGAAGCCCTGAGTTCACATCCCCAGCCAAACATACACAGAAAATGAAGCAAGTGACGCTGTGGCTCAAGTGGTAGAGTGCTAGCCTTGAGCAGTAGAACCCAGGGACAGTGCTCAGGCCCTGAGTTCAAGTCCCAGGACTGGCAAACAAAACAAATAAGAAAGGAAATGCCAGCATTCCCTGCTTTCTGTGCTCCTGGTGGTTTGAGCCTCTAGGACGGAATTGCTAGTATGCCATGTTGTTCCCCAGCACACAGAATATGAAGAACCATGATTCTCCGGATGCGGGAATTGAAACGGGGCTTAATGCATGCAAGGCAAGCACTCTATCGCTGGGCCACCTCCCCAGTGCTTTTCAGCAGGGTTTCCTGGGCTTAACTTCCTGAATGGAGATTGGGAATCTGGGAGCAGAGATCTCTACTGCCACCGTGTGGCCAAAAGGGGAATTGACTGCTTTCTGTTGCTCTCTCCTGCCACCAGTGGTGTTTGGTGTGTATGACATCCTGCCAGCAAGTTGAATAATGGAAACAGAGATCTCTACTGCCACCCACTGGACAAGGGAAGAATTGCGCTGCTTTAGGTGGCTCACTGGCACCACCAAGTGGAATTCTGTGTCTATTACATCTGGCCAGTGGGATGATAATTCTGAGAATTGTGACAGGTTTGGATCTCCATGTTACAACTCTTAGCCTTGCTCAGAAAGCTTTAATAATGAAGGTGGGTGCAGGCCCACCTTCAGGCCCCACGGAATACTTCCTCTCCTGTCCAGAAGGTGGCAGCAGAGAGCACTTTTCCAGAATTACTAGGTTGAAATAGGATACTCTGTGTGTATTTTCTACTAAGTGGCAGCAGACATCTACTGAAAGGAGAAAATTCCCCTCTTTGCACACAGGGTGGAGCTAGAGATCACATTTCCCAGAATTCCTAATGTGTTGCAGGATGTTATGTCTTAAATATCCACTGGGTGGGGCTAAAGATCTATGCAAAGGAGCACAATTCCTCCCTCTACCACTGGGTGGCAGTAGAGATCGCCCTTCCCAGAATTCTAATCGGCTAGCAGGTTGTAATGTGCACCAAATTCCACTGAGTGGCACAAGGGAGTTACATTCAAACGTACACAATTCCTCCCTCATCCACAGGATGGCAGTAGAGATGTCTGTTCCCAGAATTCCAAGCTCCGGTTAGGAAGTAAAGCACAGAAAATCCCACTGGGAGAGGCTGGGAATGTGGCCTAGTGGTACAGTGCTGGCCTCGCATGCATGAAGCCCTGGGTTCAATTCCCCAGCCCGACATACACAGAAGATGAAGGAAGTGGCACTGTGGCACAGGTGGTAGAGTACTAGCCTTGAGCAAAAAGAAACAAGGTACAGTGCTCAGGCCCTGAGTTCAAACTTTAGGACTGGAAAACAGGAAAGAAAAGAAAGGAAATGCCAATATTCCCCGCTTCCTGTGCTTCTGGTGGTTTAAGCCTCTAGGGCGGCATGCCAAGGCTGTCATATTTGTTCTTCACCACACAGAAAATGAAAAACTGTGATTTTCCTGACCCAGGAATTGAACCCAGGCTGCATTTATGCAAGGCAAGCGCTCTACCACTAAGCCACCTCCACGGTGCTTTTCATCAGGGTTACCTGGGCTTAACGTCCTGCTTAGAGGCTGGTATTCTGGGGGCAGAGATCTCTACTGCCACCGTGTGGCCAAGAGGGAAATTGACTGCTTTCTATAGCTCTCTGCTGCCACTCAGTGGAATTTTGTGTGCATGACATCCTGCTAGAAGTTTGTAATAATGGAAACAGTTATAATAATAAGATAGTTACATAGATTGATAGATAGCTAGATAGGTAGGTAGATAGGTAGATTGATGTTATTTAGACAGGTGCATAGTTACATGGATAAATAGATAAACAATTAGTTAGATCAATACATAGTAAGATATGTAGATAGTTATATAAATAATTAGTTAGACAGATAGATACATAAATACATAGGTACATCGTTAGATGCATAGATACATAGATATTTCAATAGATAGATAATTAGATAGATAGTCAGATAGGTAAATAGTTAAATAGATACTTAGTTTCATAGATCGGTAGGTAGATAGATAGATAGATAGATAGATAGATAGATAGATAGATACATACATACATACATACATACATACATACATACATAGATACATAGATACATAGATACATAGATAGATACATAGATACATAGATAGATACATAGATGATAGATACATACATACATAGATGCGTAGATAATTTGGTTGCTACTTAGATATGTAGTTAGACAGAAAGAAGATGCATAGATAGGTAGATCGAGAGTTAGATAGATAGTTATATAAATAGACACATAGATATTTAGATAGATAGGTACATAGTTATTTGGATAGTTAGATATATAGATAATAGTTTCACAGATAGTTCTTTAGATAAATACATATTTAAATAGATTGACAAGTACATAGATAGTTACATAGATAGATAGATAGATAGATAGATAGATAGATAGATAGTGAAATAGATATATAGATAATTAGATAGGTACATAGATAGGTAAATAACTAGACAGGGAGTTACCTAAATGTGTAGATAGATAGATAGACAGATAGACAGGAAGAATACCTGAAAATAGAGTTTGAGGCCATGTCTCTCTCACCCACATTGTGGCCTTGGCCACCTCGGGTCCTGAGAGTGATCATCAGAAGGCAGGATGTGAGGCCCACCCGACTCCCCTCGATAACGACAGAGATCCATAGAAAGCAGGGAAATCCCACTCTCACCCACAGGGGGACTCCAGAGATCACAGGGCCCAGAATTCCCGTCTGACGGAGGGGCATTATGCACACGACATTCCACTGGGTGGGCGGCAGAGGCCTACAGTCAGCAGCAAATTCGCATCCAGTCCACAGGGTGGCGCTGAAGATAACATTTCCCAGAATGCTAAGCTTGGCGGGGGAAATCATCAACACAAATATCCACTGGGTCTAACTAGAGATCTATGCAAATTCCCAAAATCCCTTACTTGTCCACAGGGTGGCAGTAGAGATCTATGTTGCCACAATTTAATTGACTGGCAGGATGTCATGCGCAACAAATTCCACTGGGTGGCGCCACAGAGGTACTTTCAAACATTCAATTCCTCCCTCAGCCACATGGTGGTAGTAGAGATCCACATTGCCACACCCTTCATTTTCTGTGTATGTCAGGCTGGGGAATAGAACCCAGGGCTTCATGCATGCAAGGCCAGCACTGTACCACTAGGCCACATTCCCAGCCTCTACCAGTGGAAATTTCTGTGCTTAACTTCCTGCCTGTTGCTTGGAATTCTGGGAACAGAGGTCTCTACTGCCACCCTGTGGCCGAGAGAGGAATTGCATACATTTGAAGGTAAGTCCCTGGCGCCACCGAGTGGAATTTGGTGCACATGGCATCCTGCCAACCAACTGGAATTCTGGTAACAGAGATCTCTACTGCCACCCTGTGGTCAAGGAAGGAATTGTGCTGCTTTGCATAGACCTCTAGCGCCACCCAGTGGATATTTAACGCATAACATCATGCATCATATTTGAAATTCTGGGAAATGAGGTCTCTACTGCCACCTTGAAGACAAGAGGGAAATGTGCTGCTTTCAGTAGATCTCTGCTGCCACCCAGTGGACAAGAAGGACATAGCGTCCAAAGACAAGCAAGGCATTCTGGAAAATGCGCTCTCTGCTGCCATCTTTTGCACAGGAGAGAAAGTACTCCCCACAACTTGCGGGGGGGGGGGTGGCAAGCCACCCATCTTCATCATGAACGCTTTCTGAGCAACACTAAGACTTGCAAAAATGGAGACACAGACCTGCCACAGTTCCCAGAATTATAATCCCAGTGGCTGGGTGTCATGGAAACCGAATTCCACTCGGTGGCGCCAGAGAGTCAGCAAAACAGTGCAATTCCTCCCTTGTCCACTGGGTGTCAGTAGAGATTTCTATTCCCATTATCCCAAACTGCTGGAAGGATGTCATGTGCACCAAAATCCACTGGGTGGCAGCAGAGAGCTACAGAAACCAGCCAATTCCCAGATATCTAGTCCAAGATTCCCAAACTACAGGCAGGAAGCTAAGACCAGGAAACACTGCTGAAATGCTCTTAGGATGTGGCCTTGTGGTAAAGCACTCGCCTCACATGCACGCAGCCCTGGGTTTGATTCCCGGGTTTGGGGAATCATGGTTCTTCTTTCCTTTTGTAGTGGAGAGCAAACATGGTACCCTTGGCATGCTGACATAGAGGCTCAAACCACCAGGAGCACAGGAAGAAGGTATACTGGCATTTCCTTTCTTTTGGTTCTGATTGCCAGTTCTGGGGCTTGAACTCTGGGCCTGAGTGCTGTCCCTGACTTCTTTTGCCTCAAGGCTAGCACTCTACCACTTGCTCCACAGCGCCACTCCCTTCATTTTCTATGTATGTCAGGCTTGGAATAGAATTCAGGGCTTCATACATGCGAGGCCAGCACCGTACCACTAGGCCACATTCCCAGCCTCTCCCAGTGGTATTTTCTCTGCTTAACTTCCTTGCTGGAGCATGGAATTCTGGGAAAAGAGATCTCTATTGCCATCCTGTGGGCGAGGGAGGAATTGCAAAAGTTTGAAAGTAACTCTTTGGAGCCACTGAGTGGAATTTGATGCACATGACATCCTCCCAGCCAATTGGAATTCTGGGAACTTAGATCTCTACTGCCACCCTGTGGTCAAGGGAGGAATTGTGCTGCTTTGCATGGATATCTAGCTCCACCCAGTGGATATTTAAGGGATAACATCTTGCAACATGTTTGGAATTCTGGGTAATGTGTGCTAACCATGAACATAAAGAAGGCATGGACAGTGCTCAAGCCTTGAGTTCAAGCCCCAGGACTATCATACAGAACTAAAAAGAAAGGAAATAACAGCATTCACCCTTCCTGTGCTCCTGGTGGTTTGAGCCTGGGCAGCAAGCCAAAGCTGCGATGTTGGTTCTCCCCACACAGAAAATGAAGGACCATGATTCCCCTGACCCGGGAATTGAACCCGGGGCTTAATGCATGTGAGGCCAGCGCTCTACCACTAGGCCACCTCCCCAGTGCTCTTCAGCAGGGTTTCTGGGGCTTAATTACCTGCCTGGTAGCAGAGATTTCTACTGCCACCCTGTGGACAAAATGTGAATTGACTGCTTTCCATAGCTCTCTGCTGCCATCCTGTGGAGTTTGGTGCGCATGACATCCTGCCAGCACGTAGGGATAATGGAAACAGAGAAGTCTGCTGCCACCCAATGGACAAGGGAGGAATTTTGTTGCCTTCGTTGGCTCTCTGGCGCCACCCAGTGTAATTCTGTGTGCACTTCATCCAGCCCGTGGGACCATAATTCTGGGAGCTGTGGCAGGTTGGGTATACATGTTGGCAAGTCCCAGTATTGCTCAGAAAGCATTCATGATGAAGAGGGTGGCAGGGCCCCCTTCAGTCCCCAGGGACTTCTTCTCCTTTCCACAGGGTACAGCAGAGACCACATTTCACAGAATGACTACCTTGAACTGTGGTGTTATGTATGTATTCTCCACTGGGTGGCAGTAGAGATCCACTGAAAGCAGAAAATCCCCCTTTCGCCCACAGAGTGGTGCTAGAGATCACATTTCCAAGAATTCCAACCATGTTGCAAGATGTTATCCTTTAAATATCCACTGGGTGTGTCTAGAAATCAATGCAAAGCAGCAAAATTCCTCCCTTGACCACAGATCTCTGTTCCCAGAATTCCAATCTCCGGGCACGATGTCATGTGGACCAAATTCCACTGGGTGGCGCTAGAGCGTTACTTTCACACTTATGCAATTCCTCCCTCACCCACAGGATGGCAGTAGAGATCTCTGTCTCCAGAATTCCAAGCTCCAGCCAGGAGCACAGATAATCCCACGAGGAAAGGCTGGGAATGTTGGCCTCGTGGGACAGTGCTCAATTCGCATGTATGAAGCCCTGAGTTCGATTCCCAAGCCCGACATATACAGATAATGAAGGGAGTAGAGCTGTGGCTCAAGTGATAGAATGCTAATCTTGAGCAAAAGAAGCCAGGGACAGTGCTCACACACTGAGGTCAAGCCCCAGGGATGGCAAACAGAAAAAAAATGAAAGGAAATACCAAGATCTGCCCTTCCTGTTCTCCTGGTGGTTTGAGCTTCTATGGCGTCATTCCAAGGCAAACATGTTGGTTCTCCACAACACAGAGAATGAACAACCATGATTCTCCTAACCTGGGAATTGAACCCGGGGCTGCTTACATGCAAGGCAAGCACTCTACCGCTGGGCCACTTTCCCAGTGTTTTTCAGCAGTGTCTCCTGGGCTTAACTTCCTACCTGGAGGCTGGTATTATATGAGCAGAGATCTCTACTGCCACCCCGTGGCCAAGAGAGGAATTGATTTCTTTCTGTAGCTCTCTGCTGCCACCCTGTGGGCAGGACGGGAAATGACTGCTTCCTTTAGCTCTCTGCTACCACAAAGTGAAGTGTGCTGTGCATGACATCGTGAAAGCAGGTTGGAATCATGGACAGGGATCTAGACTGATGGATACATACATATGTACATACATACATACATACATACATACATACATACATACATACATACATTGAGATTGAGTTAGACACAGTTAGATAGAAATTTAGATACATAGGTAGGTAGGAAGATACATATGTAGATAGACAGATAATTACATACAAAGTTAGTTACATAGATAGGTAGATAGTTACAGAAACTGATAGATAGTTAGATAGTTACATAGAGAGTTAGATAAATGGATGGAGAGATAGATAGATAGATAGATAGATAGATAGTTACATTGATAGATAGATACTTAATTAAATAAATAGTTACATAGATAGATAGATATATAGATACCTAGAAGGATATATACTTAGTAAGATAGGAACATACAGATATAGGTATATAGATAAATACATAGGTAGTTTCATAGATAGATTGGTAGATAGACAGATAATTAGATAGATAGATAGATAGATAGATAGATACATAGATACATAGATGGATACATAGATACAATGAGAGTTAGTAAGACACATAGCTAGATAGAAAGTTAGATGGATAGATATGTATGCAGATAGTTATATAGTTAAATAGATAGATAGTTACATACAAAGATAGTTACAGAGATGGGTAGATAGTTACATATATTGATAGTTACATAATTACATAGCTAGATAGACAATTAGATACATTGAGAGTTAGATTGTTAGATAGACAGCTAACCAGATAGATAGATAGACAGATGATCGATAGATAGATAGACAGTTACTTAGATTGATAGATGAATACTTAGTTAGATAAATAGTTACATAGCTATACAGATAGATTGAGAGCTAGAAAGATAAATACATACATACATACATACATACATACATACATACATACATACATTCAAAGATAGTTACATAGATAGGTAGATAATTAGAGAAATAGATAGTTACATAAGCCTGGGCCTTGAACTCTGGGCTTTGGCCTTGAACTGAGGCCTGGGCCTTCAACTCAGGTGCTGGGCCTTGAACTCCAGATCTGGGCCTTGAATTCGGGTTTGGGCTTTAAACTTGGGGCCTGAGCCTTGAACTCAGGTCTGGGCTTTGAACTCATGTCTGGGACTTGAAATCAGGGCCTGGGTCTTGAACTCAGGTATGGCCCTTGCACTCAGGGCCTGGGCCTTGAACTGGGGGTCTGGGCCTTGAACTGGGGCATGGACCTTGAAGTCTGGGTCTTGTTCTTAAACTCAGGTCTGGGACTTGAACGCAGGGCCTGGGCCTTGAACTTGGGGCTGGACCTTGAACTGGGGGTCTGGGCCTTGCACTTGGATCCTGGGCCTTCAACTCAGGTTTGGGCCTTGAACTCAGGCCTTGAACTCCGGGCCTAGGCCTTGCACTCAGGTCTGGGCTAGAACTCAGGTCTGGGCCTTGAACATGGGGCCTAGGCCTTGAACTCTGGGCCTTGTCCTTGAACTAAGGACCTAGACCTTGAACTCAGGTCTGGGCCTTGAACTTGGATCCTGGGCCTTGAACTTGGGGTCTGGGTCTTGAACTCATCTTCTTAGGCCTTGAACTCACAGTCTGGGCCTTGAAATAAGGTGTTGGCCTTGAACTGGTGACCAAGGCCTTGAACTCAGGCCTCCAACCCACCACCTACAGAGATGGACAGATAGAGAGATACCTAGAAAGATAGATAGTTCGATAGTTAGATAGAGTTATTCAGTTAGGTATTTATATTGATGATAGATAGATTGATAGATACATACATGCATACATACATACATACATACATACATTGATACATTGTTAGATAGATAATTAGTTGGAGAAATAGTTCATAGATAGAGAGATAATTAGATAGATAGAGAGATAGAGATAGATAGATACATACCTACCTACCTTCCTACATACCTACATACCTACATATATATATATATACATTCATTGAGATTCATTTAGATACATACATAGAAATTTAGGTACATGGATATTAGATAGATCAGTAGAATGATAGATAGTTACATACTAAAACAGTTACATAGATCGGTAGATAGTTACATAAATATCTAGCTAGATAGTTATGTAGAGAGCTAGATAATTGGATAGACTGAGAAGTAGATAGATAGTTTTCTAGATAGATAGCTAGATAGACAGTTACATAGATAGACACATGTACACTTAGTTAGATATATAGTTACATAGATGGACAGATAGATAGATACCTAGAGAGATAGATATTTAGATAGGTAGATAATTATACATATAAGTAGGTAGGTAGATAGATAGATAAATAGATAGATAGATAGATAGATAGATAGATAGATAGATAGATAGATAGATACATACATACATACATACATACATACATTGAGATTTAGGTAGATACATATTTAGATAGGTAGTTATATATATAGGTAGGTAGTTAGGTACATATATACATACATACATTCATACATACATACATTCATACATACATACATACATACATACATACTTACATACATACATAGACAATTAGTTAGATATATAGTTAACATAGATAGATATATACATAGATACATAAATACAATGAGAGTTAGTTAGACATATAGTTAGATAGTAAATTAGATGGATAGATCGTTCGGTAGATAGATAGATAGATAGATAGATAGATAGATAGATAGATAGATAGATACATACATACATACATACATACATACATACATATATACATACATACATACATATATACATACATACATACATACATACATACATAGGTAGATAATTACACATATTGATAGATAGAGAGACAATTACGTAGATAGATAAACAATTGGATAGATAGAGAGTTAGATAGTTAGGTAGATAGTTATCTAGTTTTATAGATAGATAGATACATAGTTCCATAGATAGGTACATGGATACTAAGTTAGATATAGTGACATAGATGGACAGATAGATACCTAGAATGATATATACTTAGATCATTAATCAGATAGTTATACACATGGGTTTATAGATAGACAGATAGAAAGATAAACACACACACATACATACATACATACCTATGTACATACGTACATACATACATAGATACATTGAGATTTAATTAGATACAGATAGAACGTTAGATAGCTAGATATGTATGCATATAGATAGGTAGACAGATAGATATTTACATACAAAGTTTTTACATAGATTGGTAGATAGTTACAGAAATAGATAGGTACATAGGTTGATAATTAGATTAACAAAGAGTTGGATAGTGAGATAATATTTAGTTAGATAGCTAGATACATAGATAGATAGTTACATAGATTGACAGATACTTTGTTATATAGTTACATAGGTACAGAGATTGATAGATACCTAGACAGAGAGGTAGTTAGATATTCAGAAAGATAGTTATTCACATGGTTATATATTTAGATACAGAGATAGATTGACAGATAGATAGATAGATAGATAGATAGATAGATAGATAGATAATAGATCGATTATTAGATAGATAATTACAGATAGATATTAGGAACATAGAGAGAGAGACAGATACATACATACATGTATACATACATACATTCATACATACATACATACATACATACATACATACAAACATTGAGATTTAGTTAGATCCATAGTTAGATCAAAAGTTAGATGGATAGATAGATAGGTAAATAGTTAGAAAGATAGGTAGATAGATAGTTTCATACAGATAGTTACATAGATATGTAGATAGTTACATAGATAGATAGATAGATAGATAGATAGATAGATAGATAGATAGATAGAAAGATAGTTACATAGATAGGTAGATAATTGGATAGGTATAGAGTTAGATAGTTAGATAGATAGTTAGCAAGATAGCTAGATACATGGCTGCATAGTGAGTTACATAGATTGATAGATCCTTAGTTGGATAAATAGTGACATAGATGGACAGATAGATATATACCTAGAAAGATAGATAGTTAGATAGTTAGTTAAATAGTTATTCAGTTAGGTATATAGATAGATGTTAGATAGATAGATAGATAGATTAATAGATTGTTAGATAGATAATTAGTTGGAGAGATAGTACATAGATAGATAATTAGATGCGTACATACATATATACATTCATTGAAATTTCTCTAGATACATATTTAGATAGATAGTTAAGTACATGGGTAGTTAGATAAATGGGTAGATTGATAGATAGTTACATACTAAAACAGTTACAAAGATAGGTAGAAAGTTACATAAATATCTACATAGATAGTTATGTAGATAGATAATTGGATAGATTGACAGTTAAATACATAGTTTTATAGATAGATAGATAGATAGATAGATAGATAGATAGATAGATAGATAGAAAGATAGATAGATAGACAGTTACATAGATAGATACATGGATACATATATATATATATATTTGCATAGATGAGCAGATAGATATCTAGAAAGATAGACTTAGATAGATATTTATATAATGAGGTAGGTAGTTAGATAGACACATACATACATTCATACATACATAAATACATACATAGATACATTGAGATTTAGTGATATACATATTTAGACAGGTAGTGATACAGATAGGTAGGTAGATAGATAGATATACAGACAGACAGATAGAGGTAGATAGATAGATAGTTACATATATAGATATATAGATACATAGATATTGAGATTTAGTTAGATAAATAGTTAGAAACAAAGTTAGATACATACATGAGTATGTAGATAGGTAGAGAGTTAGATAGATAGTTACATAGATAGTTAGATAGTAACATATATAGATAGATTGATAGTTACATAGATAAATGGATAGATAGAGAGTTGGGTAGTTAGATAGTTACATAGATTGTTTGATAGATAAACACTTAGGTAGATAGATAGATACATAGATACATAGATTCACAGATACATTGAGAGTTAGTTAGATACATAGATTGAAAGTTAGATAGATAGATAGGTAGGTGGATAGTAGGTAGATAGCTAGTTAGATACATAGTTACATCCAAAATAGTTACATAGATAGGTAGTTACATAAATAGATAGATAGATAGATGGATAGATAGATAGAAAGATAGAAAGATAGATAGGTAGATAGTTACATAGATAGATAGTTACATGGATAGGTAGATACTTATTTAGACAGATAGTTATACAGATAGACAGGTAGATACATGCCTAGAATGATATATAGTTAGGTAGTTATACATATATAGAGAGATAGATAAATAGATAGTTACATAGATAGATTGGTAGATAGATAGATAAATAGTTGGATAGATAGTTACATAGATAGCCAGATTCATACAGAGATAGAGACATAGCTAAATTGAGAATTAGTTAGGTATATATTTAGAATGTTACATGGATAGATAGGTAGGTAGATAGATATTTAGACAGATAGAAACTTACACACAAAGGTAGTTACATATATATATGTAGACAGTTACATGAATAAATAGATAGATAGTTCCATAGACAGATAATTGGACAGACGGACAGTCAGATAGATAGATATATAATAGATAGATAGATAGAAAGATAGATAAACAAATAGATAGAAAGACAGTTACATAAATAGATAGATGAATACTTAGTTATATATATACTTACATAGCTGGACAGATAGATATAGAGCTAGAAACATAAATAGTTAGATAGTTATTCACATAGGTATGTAGACAGATAGATACATGCATGCATACATAGAGAGATAGATAGATACATACATACTTATAAGTATATATACATATATAAATACATACATACATACAAACATATATACATAGATACATTGAGAATTAGTTAGATACATAGTTGGATAGAAAGGTAGTAATATATATAGGGAGGTAGATAGATAGCTAGTGAAATAGATATATATTTACATACAAAAATTTTACATAGATAGGTATATAGTTACACAAATAGGAAGATAGTGAGATAGATAGTTAGGTCGATAGAGACTTGGATAGATAACATTTAGTTAGATAGCTAGATACATAGCTAGATAGACAGTTACATAGATAGATACTTGTTATATAGATAGTTACATATGTAGAGAGATAGATAGATACCTAGAATATAGGTAATTAGTTAGATAGATAATTATTCAAATATATATATATATATATATATACAGAGATAGATTGACAGATAGCTAGCTAGTTAGTTAGATACATACATACATACATACATACATACATACATACATACATACATACATTGAGATTTAGTTAGATACATAATTAGATAGAAACTTAGATACATAGATAGGTAGGCAGATACATATGTAGAAAGTTAGATTGATAGTTACATACAATGTTAGTTACATAGATAGGTAGGTAGTTACAGAAATAGATAGATAGTTAGATATTTACATAGACATATAGATAATTGGATAGATAGACAGTTAAATAGATAGCTAGATAGATGGCTGAATAGATAGTGTCATTGTTAGATAGTTACATCGATAGGTAGATACATAGTTACATAGAGAGACAGGTAGAAAAATACCTAGAAAGATATAAAGTTAGATAGGTAGTTAAACTGATAGGTATATGGATCAATAGATAGAGTTACCTAGGTAAATTGGTATATAGATAATTAGTTAGATTGATAGTTACATAGATAGATACAAAGATAGATAGACAGATACGTAGATACATACATAGATACTTACATAGATACATAGATACATTCAGAGTTAGATATATAGTTAGAAAGTTACATGGATATATACATAGGTAGATAGGTAGATAGGCAGATAGATACTCACATACAAAGATATTTACATAGATATGTAGATAGTTACATGAATAAATAGGTAGATAGTTACATAGATTATTGTATAAATAGATAGTTAGATAAATAGCTAGATAGATGGCTGCATAAATAGTTACATAGATAGATACTTAGGTAGTAGATAGTTACATAGACAGACAGATAGACACCTAGAAAGATAGGGTGTTAGATAGTAGTTATTCAGATAGGCCTCTAGGGCTGGGAATATAGCCTAGTGGCAAGAGTGCTTGACTCGTATACATGAAGACCTGGGTTCAATTCCCAAGCACCACATATATAGAAAATGGCCAGAAGTGGCGCTGTGGCTCAAGTGGCAGAGTGCTAGACTTGATCAAAAAGAATCCAGGGACAGAGCTCAGGCCCTGAGTCCAAGGCCAAGGACTGGCAAAAAAAAAAAGCAGATAGGCATATAGATAGATAAAAACATAGATAGATAGATTGATAGATACATGAATAGATTGTTAGATACATAGATAAGTTTTTAGAAAGCTCGTTACACAGATAGATAGATAGATAGATAGATAGATAGATAGATAGATAGATAGATAGATAGATACATACATACATACATACATACATACATACATACATACAATGAGAGAAAGTTAGATACAAAGTTAGATGGATAGACAGGTAGGTAAATAGATAGATAGATAATAACATACAAAGATAGTTACATTGATAAGTAGATAGTACATAGTTAGATAGATTGATTGTTAAATAGATAGATAATTGGATTTATTGAGAGTTAGTTAGATAGATAGTTAAATAGCTAGATAAATAGCTAGACAGCTACATAGAGAGATAGATGTATACTTAGTTAGATATGTAGTTACATGAATGGAAAGATAGATAGATACCTAGAAAGATAGATTGTTAGAGAGTTGGATAGATAGTTATAAACATAGGTATATAAAGGTACAGATATAAACATACATACATATATACATTTAGTTTTAGTTAGATACAGAGTTAGATAGAAAGTAAGATGGATGGATAGGTAAGTAGATACTTACATAGTTAGATATTTAGATAGTTACATACAAACAGAGTTACATAGATGGTAGATAGTTACATATATAGATAGATACATAATAACATAGATAGATGGATAATTGGATAGATTGAGAGCTAGATAATTAGACAGCTAGATAGCTGGATAGACAGTTACATAAGTAGATAGATGGATATTTAGTTAGATATATAGTACAGAGATGGACCGACAGATACACAGAAAGATAAATAGATAGTTATACACATAGGTACATAGATAGATAGATAGATAGATAGATACATACATACATACATACATACATACATACATACATACATAATTGCATACCTACTAACATAGATTCATTGATATTTATTTGGATACCTAGATAGTAAGTTAGATGAATAAATATGTAGGAAGAGAGATAGGTAGATAGTTAGATAGATAAATATTTACCTACAAAGATTTTACATAGATAGATAGTTACAGAAATAGATCTATAGATAGTTACCTAGATAGATAATTAGATAGAGAGTTAGATAGTTAGATAATATTTAGTTAGATAACTAGATATATATAGCTAAATAGTTACATAGATACATAAACAGATAGGTACATTGTTTCATAGATATTTACTTAAGTAGAGAGATAGATAGATGCCTACAAAGATAGGTAGTTATATAGATAGTTATTGAGATACTTATATAGATAGATACAGAGATAGGTTGACAGATAAATGGATAGTTAAATAGATAAATTTTTAGATAGATAGATTATTAGTTAGATAGTTAAATAGAGAGATAGATGGGTAGATAGATAGATAGGTAGGTAGGTAGATAGAGAGAGAGATACATACATACATACATACATACATACATACATACATACATGCATGGATATATAGATACATTCAGATTAGTTAGATACATAATTAGATAGAACGTTAGATACATAAATAGGTAGGTAGATACATATATAGATAGTTAGATAGTTATATTGAAAGTGAGTTACAGAGTTAGGTAGATAGTTACAGAAATACATTGATAGTTAGGTAGTTACATAGATAAGTAGGTAATTGTATAGATAGAGAGTTAGATAGTTGGATAGTTAGCCAGATAGGTAGAAATATACCAGATACATAGTTACATAGATAGATAGTTACATTGACACATAGAAACATAGTTAAACAGACAGTTACATAGTTAGACCGATAGATAGATACCTAGAAAAATATATAGTAAGATAGTTAGGTAGTTAGTTATACCAATGGGTATATAGATAAGTAGATAGACAGGTACAGCGATAAAATTGTAGATAGTTTCATAGATAGATAGATAGAAAGATAGATATTTATATAGATAAATAGAGAGTTACACAGATAGGTTGGTAGATAGAAAGATAATTAGTTAGATAGATAGTTACATAGATAGATTGATACATAAAGAGATAGGTAGGTAGATAGATAGATAGATAGATAGATAGATACATACATACATACATACATACATACATACATACATACATACATGCATGGATATATAGATACATTCAGATTAGTTAGATACATAATTAGATAGAACGTTAGATACATAAATAGGTAGGTAGATACATATATAGATATTTAGATAGTTAGATAGTTATATTGAAAGTGAGTTACAGAGTTAGGTAGATAGTTACAGAAATACATTGATAGTTAGGTAGTTACATAGATAAGTAGGTAATTGTATAGATAGAGAGTTAGATAGTTGGATAGTTAGCCAGATAGGTAGAAATATACCAGATACATAGTTACATAGATAGATAGTTACATTGACACATAGAAACATAGTTAAACTGACAGTTACATAGTTAGACCGATAGATAGATACCTAGAAAAATATATTGTAAGATAGTTAGGTAGTTAGTTATACCAATGGGTATATAGATAAGTAGATAGACAGGTACAGCGATAAAATTGTAGATAGTTTCATAGATAGATAGATAGAAAGATAGATAGTTATATAGATAAATAGAGAGTTACACAGATAGGTTGGTAGATAGAAAGATAATTAGTTAGATAGATAGTTACATAGATAGATTGATACATACATAGATAGATAGATAGATAGATAGATAGATAGATAGATAGATAGATACGATACGATACATAGATACATAGATAGATACATAGATGGATAAATAAATACATTGAGAGTTGGTTTGGGACATATTTAGATATAAAGTTACATGGATAGATAGGTAGATTAATAGATAGAGAGATAGAAACTTACATCCAATGATAGTTATATAGATATGTAGATAGTTACATGAATAAATACATAGAAGATATTTATATAGATAGATAATTGGATAGATAGATAGTTCGATAACTAGTAAGCTAGATAACTAGATAGATGGCTGCATAGATAGATACATAGATAGATAAATATTTAGATAGATATTTACACAGAGGGACAAATAGATTGATACTTAGAAAGATAGATAGTTAGACACTTATTCAGATAGATAGATGCATACATACATACATACATACATACATAGTTACATACGTACGCACATACATACATACTTACATACGTTCATACATACATACATACATACATACATAGATTGTTAGATACAAAATTAGTTAGATAGATATTTACATGGATAAATACATATATAAATTGATACAATGAGAGTTAGTTAGATAAATAGATAGGTAGGAAGATAGGTACATAGTTAGATGGATACATACATACATACATGCATGCATGCATACATACATATATAAATACATACATACTTAAATAGTTGAATAGGTATTTACATATATAGATAGATACATAGTTTCATAGATAGATAATTGTATAAAGAGTTAGATAGTTAGATTGATAGCTAGATAGCTTTATCGACAGTTATATAGATAAATAGATGGATACTTAGATATATAGTTACATAAACTGACAGATAGATACCTAGAAAGATAAAAAGCTAGATAGTTAGGTATATAGATATACAAATAGGTAGTTGGATATAGATAGATAGATAGATAGATAGATAGATACATACATACATACATACATACATACATACATACATACATACATAGTTACATTGAGATTTAATTAGATACATAGTTGGATAGAAAGTTAGATATATAGATAGGTATGCATAAAGATAGGTAGAGAGTTAGATAGATAGAAAATTACATACAAAGATTTTACATAGATAGGTAGTTACATAAATAGATACATGTATAGATACAGAGATAAATAGATACATTGAGAATTATTAAGTGACATAGTTAGATAGAGGGTTAGATGGATAGGTAGATAGATAGATAGATAGATAGATAGATAGATAGATAGATAGATAGTCCATATAAAGATAGTCACTTAGATAGGTAGATAGATAAATAAATAAATAGATAGTTACATAGATAGGTACATAATTGGATAGATAGATCGTTAGATAGATAGTTATTCAGATAGATAGATAGATAGATAGATAGATAGATAGATAGATAGATAGATAGATAGATAGATAGATAGATAGATGGCTACAAAGATATTCTGTTTGATAGATAGTTAATTAGTTAGATTGATAGTTACATACTTAGATACACAGATAGATACATAGATACAATGAGAGTTAGGTAGATACATAGTTAGATAGAAAGTTAGATGGAGAGATAGACAGGTAGATGGATAGGTAGGTAGATACTTACATATTTATATATAGACAGTTACATACAAAAATAGTTATATTGATGGGTAGATAGTTACATATATAAATAGATACATAGTTACATAGATAGATAATTGGTTACATTGATAATTAGTTAGGGAGATAGATAGATAGATAGATAACTAGATAGATAGATAGATAGATAGATAGATAGATAGATAGATACTTAGTTAGATATATAGTTGCATAGATATACAGATAGACAGATACCTAGAAAGATAAATAGATATGTAGGGCTCTGGATATGGCCTAGTGGCAGGAGTGCTTGCCTTGTATACTTGAAGCCCTGTGTTCAATTCCCCAGCACCACATATACAGAAAATGGCCAGAAGGGGCGCTGTGGCTCAAGTAGCAGAGTGCTAGCCTTGAGCAAAAAGAAGCCAGGGACAGTGCTCAGGCCCTGAGTCCAAGGCCCATGAGTGGCCAAAAAAATAAATAAATAAAAGATATGTAGATAGGTAGTTATACACATAGGTATATAGATAGATATATACATACATAGAAATATAGATAGATAGATATGTACATACATACATACATACATACACACACAAATACTTACCTACTTACATACATAGATCCAATGAGGTTTAGTTAGATCCATGGTTAGCAAGTTAGATGTGTAGATATGTAGATAGGTAAATAGTTAGATAGATACATATTTACATACAAAGATTTTACATAGATAAGCAGATAGTTACAGAAATAGATTGATAGATAGTTATATTGATAAAAATTAGATAGATAGTTAAATATTATTTAGTTTGATAGCTAGATACATAACTAGATAAATAGTTACATAGATAGATACTCTGTTTTACAGATATTTACAAAGGTAGAGAGATAGATACCTAGAAAAATTGGTAGTAAGATAGCTAGTTAGATACATATTCAGATAGTAATATAGATAGATACAGAGATAAATTGACAAATAGATATGTAGAGAGATAAAGAGATAGATAGATAGATAGATAGATAGATACATACATACATACATACATACATACATACATACATTGAGGTTTAGTTAGACACATAGATATGTAGAAAGTTAGATATAGAGATAGGTAGGTAGATACATATATAGATAGTTAGACGGATACATAGTTACATACAAAGTTAGTTACATAGATATGTAGATAGTAACAGACATAGATTGTTAGATACATAGAGAGGTAATTGAATAGAGAGTTAGCCAGATAGTTAGATAGATATATACATATGTAGATAGTTACACTGATAGTGACTTCGCTAGATAGATAGTTACATACACAGATAGGTAGATACCTAGAAAGATATATAGTTAGATAGGTATGTAGGTAGTTATACAGATAAGTATGTAGATAAATATATAGACTGTTACATAAGTAAGTTGGTAGATAAAGATTATTAGTTACACAGATAGTTACATAGATAGACAGAGAGACAGATAGATACATAGAAACATACATATATACATACATACATACATTCATACACATATATAAAGATGGATACATAGATACATTGAGAATTATTTAGATACATAGTTAGATAGAAAGTTACATGGATACATAGGAGGGTAGATAGGTAAATAGATACTTACATACAAATATAGTTACATTGATATGTAGATAGTTAAATGTATAAATAGATAGATAATTATATGGAGAGATAATTGGATAGATAGATAGATAGTTAGCTAGATAGCTAAATACATGGTTGTATCGATAGTTACATAGATAGATAGATAGATAGATAGATAGATAGATAGATAGATAGATAGATAGATAGATAGATAGATACTTAGTTACATAGATAGTTACATAGACGGACAGACAGATTGATACCTAGAAAGATAGATAGATAGATACTTATTCAGACAGATAGATAGATAGATAGATACATAGATAGATACATAGATAGATACATAGATAGACAGACAGACAGATACATACATACATACATGCATACATACATACAAACATACACACACATACATGCATACAAACATACATACATGCATGCATACATACGTAGATAGATACATAGATAAATTGTCAGATAGATAGAAACTTAGATAGATAGTTACATAGATAGATACATAGGTACGTAGATACAATGAGAGATAGATAAAAAGTTAGACAGAAAGTTAGATGGATAGATAGGTAGGTAGATAATTACGTAGTCAGATAGATAGATAGTTACATACAAACATACTTACATAGATGGATAGATAGTTACATATATAAATAGATAGATTATTGTATAGATAGAGAGGTAGATAGTCAGAAAGTTAGCTAAATGCTTTTTAAACAGTTACATAGGTAGATAGATGGATACGTAGTTAGAAATATAATTACATAGATGGACAGATAGATAAATACCTAGAAAAATAGTTAGATGGTTATACACATAGGTAGATAGATGATAGATAGATAGATAGATAGATAGATAGATAGATTGATACATAGATACATAGATACATACATAGATACATAGATAGATATAGATAGACAGATAAATACATACATACATACATTGAGATTTAGTTAGATAACATAGAAATTTAGATACGTAGATAGGTAGGTAGATACATATGTACATAGATAGATAGATAATTACAAACAACTCAAGTTACTTAGATAGGTAGATAGTTATATAAATAGCTAGATACATAGTTACATAGATAAATAGCTATTTGGGTAGATAAAGATAGATAGATAGATAGATAGATAGATATCTAGATAGATAGATATCTAGATAGAGAGTTAACTAGATAGTTACATCGATAAATAGATAGTTAGATGAATAGTTACATAGAGAGACAGATACCTTGAAAGATAGATAGATAGATACTTAGGTAGTTATACAGATAGTTGTATATATAGATAGAGAGATAGATAGATAGTTACATAGATAGATTGTTAGATAGATAGATAGATTGACAGATAGCTACATAGATAGGTAGATAATTGGATAGGTAGTCACATAGATAGTTACTTAGATAGCCAGATAGATGGCTATATAGTTACATAGATAGAGAGATACTTAGTTAGATAGAGAGTTACATAGTGGACAGATAGATACATAGAAAGATAGATAGATAGTTGTTCAGATAGGTAGAGAGCTAGAGAGATAGTTCCGTAGATAGATCGTTAGATAATTAATTTGTTAGATTGTTACATAGATGGATATATAGATAGGTATATAGATTAATAGATACATAGATACAATGAGAGTCTGGGAATGTGGCCTAGTGGTACAGTGCTGGCCTCTCATGCATGAAACCCTGGGTTCGATTCTACAGCCCAACATTCACAGAAAATGAAGGAAGTGGCGCTGTGGCTCAAGTGTTAGAGTGCTAGCCTTGAGCACAAAGAAGCCAGGGACAGTGCTCAGACCCTGAGTTCAGGCAACAAGACTGGCAAACAGATTTTTTAAAAAAAGGAAATGCCAATATCTGCCCTTCCTGTGCTCCTGGTGGTTTGAGCTATTGGGCGGCATGCCAAAGTTGCCATGTTGGTTTTCCCCACACAGAAAATGAAGGACCATGATTCCCCTGACCCAGGAATAAACCTGGGGCTTAATGCATGTGAGGCGAGCCCTCTACCACTAGACTACCTCCCCAGTGCTTTTCAGCATGGTTTCCTGGGCTTAACTTCCTGCCTGGTAGCAGAGATCTCTACTGCCACCCTGTGGCCAAGAGGGGAATTGACTTCTTTCTGCAGCTCTCTGCTGCGATCCAGTGGAGTTTGGTGCACATGACATCCTGCCAGCAGGTAGGGATAATGGACACAGAGATCTCTGCTGCCACCCAATGGACAAGGGAGGAATTACACTGCCTTCGGTGGCTCTCTGGCGCCACCCAGTGTAATTCTGTATGCATGACATCCAGCCAGTGGGATCATAATTCTGGAAACCATGGCAGGTTGGGATATCCATGTTGGCAAGTCCCAGTGTTGCTCAGAAAGCGTTCATGATGAAGAGAGTGGCAGGGCCCCCTTCAGTCCCCAGGTACTTCTCATTTCCAGATGGTACAGCAGAGACCACATTTCCCAGAATGACTACCTTGAACTGGGGTGTTATGTATTTATTCTCCACTGGGTGGCAGTAGAGATCCACTGAAAGCATAAAATTCCCCTTTTGCCCACAGGGTGGCGCTAGAGATCACATTTCCCAGAATTCCAAACATGTTGCAAGATGTTATGCCTTAAATATCCACTGGGTGTGTCTAGAAATCAATGCAAAGCAGCAAAATTCCTCCCTTGACCACAGATCTCTGTTCCCAGAATTCCCATCTCCAGGCAGGATGTCATGTGGACCAAATTCCACTGGGTGGCGCTAGAGAGTTACTTTCACACTTATGCAATTCTTCCCTCACAGCAGGATGGCAGTAGAGATCTCTGTTCCCAGAATTCCAAGCTCCAGCCAGGAGCACAGATAATCCCATGGGGAGAGGCTGGGAATGTGGCCTTGTGGGACAGTGCTGAACTCGCATGCATGAAGCCCTGAGTTCGATTCCCAAGCCCGACATATACAGAAAACGAAGGGAGTGGAGCTGTGGCTCAAGTGATAGAATGCTAATCTTGAGCAAAAAAAGCCAGGGACAAGGCTCAGACACTGAGTTCAAGCCCCAGGACTGGCAAACAGAAAAAAAAATGAAAGGAAATACCAAGATCTGCCCTTCCTGTGCTCCTGGTGGTTTGAGCCTCTATGGCGTCATTCCAAGGTAACCATGTTGGTTCGCCATGACACAGAGAATGAATAACCATGATTCTCCTGAGTTGGGAATTGAACCCGGGGCTGCTTACATGCAAGGCAAGCACTCTACCGCTGGGCCACTTTCCCAGTGTTTTTCAGCAGTGTCTCCTGGACTTAACTTCCTACCTGGAGGCTGGTATTATGGGAGCAGAGATTTCTACTGCCACCGTGTGGCCTAGAGGGGAATTTACTGCTTTCTGTTGATCTCTACTGCCACCCCGTGGCCAAGAGAGGAATTGATTTCTTTCTGTAGCTCTCTGCTGCCACCGTGTGGGCAGGACGGGAAATGACTGCTTTCTTTAGCTCTCTGCTACCACACACTGGTGTGTGGTGTGCATGACATCCTGTCAGCAGGTTGGAATCATGGACAGGGATCTAGACTGATGGATACATACATACGTACATACATACATACATACATACATACATACATACATTGAGATTGAGTTAGACACATAGTTAGATAGAAATTTAGATACATAGGTAGGTAGGAAGATACATATGTAGATAGATAGACAGATAGATATATACATACATAGAAGGATATATACTTAGATAGTTAGATAGGAACTTACAGATATAGGTATATAGATAAATACATAGGTAGTTTCATAGATAGATTGGTAGATAGAGAGATAATTAGTTAGATAGATACATACATACATAGATACATAGATAGATACATAGATACATAGATGGATACATAGATACACAGATACAATAAGAGTAAGACACATAGTTAGATAGAAAGTTAGATGGATAGATATGTAAGCAGATAGTTACATAGTTAAATAGATAGAGAGTTACATACAGAGATAGTTACAATTATGAGTAGATAGTTCCATATATAGGTAGCTACCTAGTTAAATAGATAGATAGATAAGTGGATAGATTGAGAGTTAGATTGTTAGATAGACAGTTAGCTAACCAGATAGATAGATAGATAGACAGAGGATAGATAGATAGATATAGATAGACACTTACTTAGAGAGATAGATGAATAGTTATTTAGATAAATAGTTACATAGCTAGACAGATAGATAAAGAGCTAAAAAGATAATAGATAGATATATAGATAGATAGATAGATAGATATACACATAGGCATATAGACAGATAAATACCTGCATGCATACATAGAGAGAGAGATACATACATACATACATACATACTTATATGTATACATACGTACATACATACATACATATATACATAGAGACATTGAGAATTAGTTAGATACGTATTTATATACTAAGGTAGTAATATAGATAGGGAGGAAGACAGATAGTTAAATAGATATATATTTACATACAAAAATTTTACATAGATAGATAGCTACAGAAATAGATAGATAGTGAGATAAATAGATAGAGGATTAGATAGTTAGATAACATTTAGATAGATAGATAGATACATAGCTAGATAGATAGTTACATGAATAGATATTTTGTTATATAGATAGTTATGTACGTAGAGAGATACATAGATACCTAGAAAATAGGTAATTAGATAGTTAGATAGATCGTTATTCAGATATATACATATACATATATATATACACAGAAATAGCTTGACAGATAGACAGACAGTTAAATAGTTAGTTAGTTAGATAGATGACTAGATAGATAAATAGATACATAGATAAATAGATAGATAGATAGATAGATAGATACATATATACATACATACATACATACATACATACATACATACATACATACACATATACATTGAGATTTAGTTAGATACATAATTAGATAGAAGATTAGATACATAGATAGGTAGGCAGATACATATGTAGACAGTTGGATTGATAGTTACATACAAAGTAAGTTACATACATAGGTAGTTACAGAAATAGATTGATAGTTACATATTTACATAGACAGATAATTGGATAGATAGAGAGTGAAATAGATAACTAGATAGATGGCTGCATAGATAGTTACATAGTTGGATAGTTACATTGTTAGGTAGATACATAGTTAGATAGATAGTTACATAGATAGACAGGTAGATATATACCTAGAAAGATACATAGTTAGATAGGTAGTTATACTGTTAGGTATATGGATCAATAGCTAGATAGTAACATGGATAGATTGGCAGGTAGATAATTAGTTAGACAGATAGTTACATAGATAGATAGATAAAAAGATAGATAGATAGATAGATAGATAGATAGATAGATAGATAGATAGATAGATAGATAGATAGATAGATATTTACATGGATAGATTGTTAGATACATAGATAATTGGTTAGAGAGCTCATTAGATAGATAGATAGATAGATAGATAGATAGATAGATAGATAGATAGATAGATAGATAGATAGATCGATAGATACATACATACATACATACATACATACATACATACATACATACGTACGTACATACATACATACATATAAACAATGAGAGAAAGTTAGATACAAAATTAGATGGATAGACAAGTAGGTAACTAGTTAGACAGATAAATAGTAACATACAGAGATAGTTACATTGATAGGTAGATAGTTACATAGATAGATAGATAGATAAATAGATAGATAGATAGATAGATAGTTACATAGATAGATAATTGCATAGATTGAAAGATAGATAGATAGATAGATAGATAGATAGATAGATAGATAGATAGATAGATAGATAGATAGATAGATATTTACATAGAGAGGTAGAAGGACACTAAGATATATAGTTACATGGATGGACAGATAGATAGATATCTAGAAAAATAGATCAATAGATAGTTGGATAGATAGTTATACACAAAGGTATATAAAGGTATAAATACATACATACATAGATACAGAGATAGATACACACATACATACCTACATTGATACATTGAGTTTTAGTTAGATACAGAGTTAGATAGAAAGTTAGATTGATGGATAGGTAGGTAGATACTTACATAGTTAGATATATAGATAGTTACATACAAAGATAGTTACAAAGATGGTAGATAGTTACATATATAGGTAGATGCATAATAATATAGATGGATAGATAATTGCATACATTGAAAGCTAGACAGTTAGTCAGCTAGATAGACAGTTACATTGATAGATAGATGGATATTTAGTTAGATATATAGTTACAGAGATGGACAGATAGATACATAGAAAGATATAGAGTTAGATAGATAGTTATCCACATTGGTATAGATCGATAGATAGATAGATAGATAGATAGATAGATAGATAGATAGATAGATAGATAGATAGACAGATACATGCATGCATACATACACACATAAATGCATACTTACTTACATACATAGATTCATTGTGAATTAGTTAGATACATAGATAGTAATTTAGAGGTATAGATATGTAGATAGATAGATAGATAGATAGATAGATAGATAGATAGATAGATATTTACATACAAAGAATTTACATAGATAGTTAGATAGTTACAGAAATAGAATGATAGTTACCTAGATAGATAATTAGATAGAGGTAGATGGTTAGATAATATTTAGTTAGATAGCTAGATATATAGATAGATAGATAGTTACATAAATAGATAGATACTTTGTTTTATACATACATAGGTAGAGAGATAGATATCTACAAAGATAGGTAGTTAGATAGTTAGATAGATAGTTATTGAGATACTTGTATAAATAGATACAGGGATAGATTGACAGATACATAGATAGTTACATACATACATTGTTAGTTAGATAATTAGTTAGATAGTTACATTGATCGATCGATCGATCAGTCGATAGATACATACATACATACATACATACATACATGGATACATAGATACATTGAGATTAGTTAGATACACAGTTAGATAGAAAGTTAGATACATAAATATGTAGGTAGATACATATGTAGATATTAAGGTAGTTAGATAGTTATATTCAAAGTGAGTTACAGAGTTAGGAGAAAGTTACCTAAATAGATAGATAGTTAGATAGTTACATAGATAGGTAGGTAATTGGATAGGTAGAGAGTTACATAGTTGGATAGATAGTTAGCCAGATAGCGAGATATATAGTTACATAGACAAATTGTTACATTGATACGTAGAAAGTTAGATAGATAGTTATATAAATAGACCGATAGACAGATACCTAAAAAAATATATTGGAAGATAGTTAGGTAGTTAATTATACCGATGGGTTTGTAGATAAGTAGATAGATAGGTACATAGATAGAACGGTACATAGTTACATAGATAGAAAGATAGATACATAGATACATTGATACAAGGATAGACACAAAGATACATTGAGAGTTAGTTAGATACATACTTAAAAGGAAGATACATATATAGATAGGTAGTTAGATAGTTATTCAGATAGTCATATAGATAGATACAGAGATAAATTGACAGATAGATAGATAGATACATACATACATACATACATACATACGTACCTACATACATAGTTATATAGATAGATTGTTAGATATATAGATAGTTAGTTACATAGATACATAGATTCATGCATACATACGTACACATACATACATACATACATACATACATACATACATACATGGATACATGGATACATAGATATTTAGTTAGACACATAGTTAGATACAAAGTTAGATACATAGATAGGTTGGTAGATACATATGTAGATGCTTAGATAGTTAGATAGTTACATACAAAGTGAGCCACATAGATAGGTAGATAGTTACAGAAATAGATTGTTGGTTAGTTACATGGATAGATAGGTAATTGGATAGATAGAGAGGTAAATACTTGGATAGATAGCTAGATAGATAGTTACATTGATACGTAGATACTTAGACAGATAGTTACATAGATAGACCAATAGATAGATACATAGAAAGATATATAGTTAGATTGACAGTTATACAGAAGGGTATATAAATAATTAGATAGAGAGTTACATAGTTTGGAAAATAGATAAATAGATAGTTACATATCTAGATAGATACATAGAAACATAGATAAAATATAGACACATAGATACATTGCGAGTTAGTTAGATACATAGTTAGAAGGAAGATACGTATATATATAGGTAGGTAGATAGGTAGATAGTTAGATAGAGATATAATTACATACAAAGATAGTTACATAGATATGTAGACAGCTCCATGAAAAAATGGAGATAGATAGATAGATACATACATACATAGTTATATAGATAGATTGTTAGATATATAGATAATTAGTTAGATAGTTACATAGATACATGGATTCATATATACATACATACACATACATACATACATACATACATACATACATACATACATACATACATGGGCAGATAGATACATACATACCGACAGACAGACAGATAGATATTTATATAGATAGATTGTTAGATAAATAGTTACATAGATAGATAGATAGATAGATAGATAGATAGATAGATAGATACATACATACATACATACATACATACATACATACATACATACATACATAGATAGATACATAGATACATAGATACCATGTTTTTTTTTTGCCAGTCCTGGGGCTTGGAAAAAGGGTCTGAGCACTGTCCCTGGCTTCTCTTTGCTCAAGGCTAGCGCTCTGCCACTTGAGCCACAGCGCCACTTCTGGCTGTTTTCTATATATGTGGTGTGGGGGAATTGAACCCAGGTCTTCATGTATAGTAGGCAAGCACTCTTGCCAATATGCCATATTCCCAGCACGCAGAGAGATGGATGGATGGATAGATACATACACACACACATACATGCATACATATGCATATACATAAATACATACATACATACATACATAGATTATTAGATAGATAGAATATTAGTTACATACATAGTTACATAGATAGATACAAAGATCCGTAGATACAATGAGATTTAGTTAGATAGAAAGTTAGATGGATAGATAGGTAGGTAGATATTACTTATTTATATAGAACGATAGTTACATACAAAGATAATTACATAGATTGATAGTTACATATATCGATAAATACTTAGAAAAATAGATATATAATTGTATAGTTATAGAGTGAGATAATTAGAGTTACATAGATTGATAGTTATTGAGATAGTTACATAGATATATACAGAGATAGATAGACAGACAAATAGATAGATAGATAATTGTATAGATAGATAGATATAGATATATAATTGTATAGTTATAGAGTGAGATAATTAGAGTTACATAGATAGATTGATAGTTATTGAGATAGTTACATAGATATATACAGAGATAGATAGACAGACAGATAGATAGATAATTGTATAGATAGATATAGATATATAATTGTATAGTTATAGAGTGAGATAATTAGAGTTACATAGATTGATTGATAGTTATTGAGATAGTTACATAGATATATACAGAGATAGATTGACAGACAGAAAGACAGACAGACAGACAGACAGATAGATAGATAGATAGATAGATAGATAGATAGATAGATAGATAATTACATAGATAGGTTGTTAGATAAATAGTTAGATAGCTACAGACATAGATAGGAAGATACATACATACATACATAAATACATAATTACTTACATACATACATTGAGATTTAGTTAGATACATAGTTACATAGAAATTTAGATACATAGATATGTAGGTAGACACTCATGAACATAGTTAGATAGATAGATAGTTACAAACAACTCTAGTTACATAGATAGGCAGATAGATACATAAATAGCTATAGATAGATACATAAACACATAGATACATAGATACATAGATCGATACATTGAGATTTATTTAGAAATATAGTTAGAAAGTTAGATGGCTACTTATTTAGGTAGATACGTAAATTGTTTGATAAATAGATATTTACATGCAAAGATAGTTACAGAGATATGTAGATAGTTACATAGATAGATAGATAGATAGATGTTTTTATAGTTACATAGATTATTAGATTGATAATTATTTAGATAGACAGTTACATAAATAGATAGATAGATAGATACATACATACATACATACATACATACATACATTTAGATTGAGTTAAATACATAGTTACCTTGAAAGTTAGATATATAGATAGATAGGTAGGTAGATAAGTAGATAGTAAGATAGATAGATATTTCATACAAAGATAGTTACAGAGATAGGTAGATAGTTAAATAGATAGATACATAGATGTTAGAGAGATATATAATTTTATAGATACTTACATAGATAGATACATTGAGAGTTAGATAGAAATTTAGATAGATATATAGATAGATAGGTAGTTAGATAAGTAGATAGATAGTTACATACAAAGCTAGTTACATAGATAGGTAGTTAGCTTAATTGTTATATAGATACATACTTACATGAATAGTTAGATAATTGGATATATAGAGAGCTAGATAGTTAGCTAGACAGCTAGATAAAAAGTTACTCATGTATAGATATTTAAATATATAGTTACATAGATAGATAGAGATATAAATAGATTTATGCATACATACATATATAGATACATAGATACATTAAAATTTACTTAGATACATTGTTAGATAGAAAGTTAAATAAATAGGTAGGTAGATAGACATATAGATTGTTAGAAAGGTCAATAGTTACATAAAAAGTTAGGTAAACAGATAGGTAATTATTACACAAATAGATAGATAATTAGTTACATTGATTGATAGTTAATTGAATAGAGAGCTATAGAGGTAGATAGTGAGGTAGATTTCTAGACAGATAGCAAAATTTCTAGATTGATAGCTAGATAAATAGTTACATACACAGATAGATACTTAGTAGGATAGATAGTTATATAGATAGAGAGATACATAGATAGCTAAAAAGATAGAGAGTTAGACAGTAATTCTGATATCTAGATAGATAGATAGATAGATAGATAGATAGATAGATAGATAGAAAGATAGATAGTCACATAGATTGTTAGATATTTACATAGCTAGTTAGCTAGCTAGATACATACATACCTAGATACATACCTAGATACATACATACATACATACATACATACATACATACATATATACATTAAAATTTACTTAGATACATAGATGGAAAATTAAAAAGATTGCTAGGGAGATAGATAGGTAGATAGTTAGATAGATAATTTCATGCAAAGATAGTTACATAGATAGCTAGATAGTTACAGAAATAGTTACACAGATAGTTACATAGATAGGTAGATAATTGGATAGATAGAGAGTTAGATAGTTATATAGATGGTGAGCTAGTTTACTAAATGGATAGCTAGATAGATAGTGACATACATAGATAGATACTTAGTTGGATAGATAGATAATTAGATAGATAGACAGACAGATACCTAGAAAGATAGATAGTTAAATAGTTATCCTGATAGACTGATAGAGAGAGAGATTGTTAGATGGATAGTTACATAGTTGGATTGTTAGTTAAATAGATAATTAGATAGATAGTTTCATAGATAGGTAGACAGACAGACAGACAGACAGACAGACAGACAGACAGATAGATAGATAGATAGATAGATAGATAGATAGATAGATAGATAGATAGTTACATAAATAGATGACTGGTTAGATAGTAACATAAATATATATATATATTATTGGATAGATAAAGAAATAGATTCTTTGATAGTTAGATACCTAGATATTCAGCAATATAGATAGTGAGATAGTGAGATAGATAGATAGATAGTTAGATAGATAGATAGATGCATAGATAGATAGATGCATAGATAGATAGATACATAGATAGACAGATTTATACATACCTAGAAAGATAGTTAGATCGTTAGATAGGTAGTTATTCAGATAGATAGATAGATAGATAGATAGATAGATAGATAGATAGATAGATAGATAGTAAGAAAGAAAGGTAGATACATAGACTGATTGTTAGATAGACATTTAGTAGATACATAGACTGATTGTTAGATAGACATTTAGTTAAGGTAGACTGTTTCATCGATAGATACACAGATGCATACATAAATACCTACATACATGCATGCATAGATACATACATAGATACATTGAGGTTTAGTTAGATAGAAAGTTAGATGATAGGTAGGTAGATAGATAGTTAGATAGATAGCTACTTACATACAAAGATAGTTACATAGATAGCTAGATAGTTACAGAAATAGATAGCTGGGTAGTTAGTTACATAGACAGGTAATTTGATAGAGAGTTAGTTAGATAGATAGTTAGCTATATAGATAGATACATAGATACGTAGATAGAGACTTATTTGTATAAATTTTTATATAGATGGAGAGATAGACAGATACGTAGTAGGGTAGATATTTAGATAGATAGTTATTTAGATTGGTATATAGATTGATATGTAGTTAGATTGAGAGAGATATACAGATGGATAGTTATTTCGATAGTTACATAGATAGATAGATACATAGATAAATACATACATACAAACATAGATTGAGATTTGGTTAGATGCATAGCTAAAACTTAAAAGGATAGTTAGGTATATAGTTAAATAAATAGACTGATAGATAGTTATATAAATAGATAATTGGATAGATAGAAAGTTAGATAGTTAGATGCAGAGTTAGCTAGATAGTTAGATCGATAGCTAGATAGATAGCTACATAGATAGATAATTGTACAGATAGAGAGTTAGATAGTTAGATACATAGTTAGCTAGACAGATCGATAGCTAGATAGATAGTAACATAGATAGATAGATTGAAGATAGATTGTTAGATAGTTTTTCTGATAGGTAGATAAAAATAGATAGATAGATAGATAGATAGATAGATAGATAGATAGATAGATAGATAGACAGATTGTTAGATAGATAGATTGTTAGATAGATAGTTACATATAGAGACAGATAGTTATATACCAATCAAGATAGGTAGGTAGAGAGTTAGGTAGATAGTTATTCAGATAGGAATAGTGATAGATAGAAAGATACATAGATTTTTAGATAGATAATTAGATAGATAGAAAGATAGATAGATAGATAGATAGATAGATAGATGCATACATACAAACATACAAAAATACATATATACATACATACATAGAGTCATACGTACATATATACATTGATATTCAGTTAGATACATAGATGGAAATTTAGATGGATAGATAAGTCGGTAGATGGATAGGTAGGTAGACAGAAAGTTACATACAAAGATAGTTACATAGATATGTAGACAGTTACAGAGATAAATACATAGATAGTTACATAGATAGATAATTGGATAGAGAATTTGATAGATAGATAGCCATATAGTTACATAGATATATAGATACTTAATTTTATAGATCTTTACATGTGTATAGATGGATATCTAGAAAGATATAAAGTTAGATAGTTATTTAGATAGGTAGATAGATACATAGATATATTGACAGATAGATAGATAGTTACACAGACAGACAGATAGATAGATAAATAGATACATACATACATACATACATACATACATACATACATACATACATACATACATAAATTGAGATTCGGTTAGATACATCGTTAGATAGAATGTTAGATATATAGATAGGTAGGTAGATATATAAGTAGATAGATAGATAATCACATACAAAGATAGCTACATAGATAGGTAGAGAGTTACAGAGTTAGATAGATAGTTACATATGCCAGGACCTTGAAATCGGGGCCTGGGGTTTCAACTCAGGTCTTCAACTCGCGGCCTTGGCCTTGAACTCAGGTCTGGGCCTAGAACTAAGGGCTGGGCCTTGAACTCAGGTCTGGGCCTTCAACTTGGATCCTGGGACTTGACCTTGGGTCCTGGGCCTTAAACTCAGCGCCTTGGCCTTGAACTCAGGGCCTGGGCCTGGAACTCCTGGCCTGGTCCTTGAACTCAGGGCCTGGGCCTTGAACTCCAGATCTGTTCCTTGAACTCAGGTCTGGGCCTTAAACTGGGGGACTGGACCTGGTAACTTTGGCCTGAGCGTTGAACTCCAGGCCTGGGATTTAAACTCAGGTCCTGGGCCTTGAACTTAGGGACTGGGCCTTGAACTTTAGGCCAGGACCTAGAACTTGGGACCTGGGCCTTGAGCTCAGGCCTTGAACTCGTGGCCTTGGCCTGAACTCAGTTCTGGGCCTTGAACTCAGGGTAGGGCCTTGAAATCAAGTCTGACCCTTGAACTTGGGGCCTGGGCCTTGAACTCAGGGTCTGGGCCTTGAACTTCAAGCCTGGGCCTAGAACTCGAGACCTGGGCCTTGAACTCAGGCCTTGACCTCGTGGCCTTGGCCTGAACTCAGGTCTGGGCCTTGAACACTGGGTAGGGCCTTGAAGTCAAGTCTGACCCTTGAACTTAGGTCCTGGGCTGTGAACTCAGGGTCTTGGCCTTGAACTCGGGGCCTGGGCCTTGAACTCGGGTATGGGCCCTGAATTCACGGCCTAGGCCTTGAACTCCAGAACTGGGCCTTGAACTCAGATCCTATGCCTTGAACTCTGGACCTAGGCCTAGAACTTGTTACCTGAGACTTGAACTCATGTCTTGGCCTTGAACTCAGAACTGGTCCATGAACTCTGGACTTGAACTCAGGTCCTGGGCCTTGAAGTCTGTACCTAGGCCTTGCACTCTGTCCCTGAGCCTTGAACTCAGGTCTTGGCCTTGAACTCAGGGCCTGGGCCTTGCACTCGTGTGTGGGCCTTGAACTGGGAGTCTGGTAAATGAGATCTCTTCTGCCACCCTGTGGCCAAGAGAGGAATTGACTGCTTTGTGTAGCTCTCTGCTGCCACCCAGTGGAGTTTGGTGTGCATGACATTCTGCCAGCAGGATGCCATGTGCACAAAATTCCACTCGGTGGCACCAGAGAGTTCGAGTTCACAGCCAGACATACACAGAAAATGAAGGGAGTGGTGCTGTGGCGCAAGTGGTCGACTGCTAGCCTTGAGCCAAAAGACGGGAGGGACTGTGCTCAGGCACTGAGTTCAAGCCCCAAAACTGGCAAACATAATAAAAAACGAAAGAAAATGCAGGCATTCCCTGCTTCCTGTGCTCCTGGTGGTTTGAGACTTTAAGCCCAGGGTTTCCTGGGCTTAAATTCCTGCCTGGAGATTGGGAATCTGGGAGCAGAGATCTCTACTGCCCCCTGTGGCCAAGAGGGGAATTGACTTCTTTCTATAGCTCTCTGCTGCCACCCAGTGGAGTTTGGTGTGCATGACATTCTGCCAGCAGGTTGGAATAATGGAAAAAGAGATCTCTACTGCCACCCAGTGGACAAGGGAGGAATTGCGATGCTTTCATTGGTCTCTGGCACCATCCAGTGGGATTCTGTGTGTATGACATACAGCAAGTGGGATGATAATTCTGGAAACTGGCAGGTTTGGATCTCAATGTTGGCAAGTCTTAGTGTTGCTCAGAGAGCGTTCATGATGAAGGTGGGTGGCAGGCTCCCCTTCAGTCCCCCGTGAATACTTCCTCTCCTGTCCACAGGTTACATCAGAGACCACATTTCCCAGAATGCCTTGCTTAGGATACTATGTCCTTATTCGCCACTGGGTTGCAGCAGAGATCTACTTAAAGCAGCACATTTCCCTCTTGCCTTCAACGAGGCTATAGAGACCTCATTTCCCAGAATTTCAAATTCGATGCAGGATGTTATGCATTAAATATCCACTGGGTGGGGCTAGAAATCTATGAAAAGCAGCACAATTCCTCCCTTGACCACAGGGTGGCAGTAGAGATCTCTGTTCCCCGAATTCCAATTGGCTTGCTGGATGCCATGTTCACCAAATAAATCAATGGAGAGATAGGTAGATAGGTAGATAGATAGATAGATAGATAGATAGTTACATTGATAGATAAATACTTAATTAGATAAATAGTTATATAGATAGACAGATAGATAGATAGATACCTAGAAGGATATGTACTTAGATAGTTAGATAGGAACTTACAGATATAGGTATATAGCTAAATACATAGGTAGTTTAATAGTTAGATTGGTAGATAGACAGATAATTAGATAGATAGATAGATGATAGATAGATATCTAGATAGATAGATAGATACATAGATACATAGATGGATACATAGATACATAGATACAATGAGAGTTATTAAGACATATAGCTAGATAGAAAGTTAGTTGATGGGCTGGGGATATAGCCTAGTGGCAAGAGTGCCTGCCTCGGATACACGAGGCCCTAGGTTCGATTCCCCAGCACCACATATAGAGAAAACGGCCAGAAGCGGCGCTGTGGCTCAAGTGGCAGAGTGCTAGCCTTGAGCGGGAAGAAGCCAGGGACAGTGCTCAGGCCCTGAGTCCAAGGCCCAGGACTGGCCAAAAAAAAAAAAGAAAGTTAGTTGGATAGATAGGTAGGCAGATAGTTACATAGTTATATAGATAGATAGTTGCATACAAAGATAGTTACAGAGATGGGTAGATAGATACATATATAGATAGCTAAATAGTTACATAGATAGATAGACAATTAGATAGATTAAGAGTTAGATTGTTAGATAGACAGCTAACCAGATAGATAGATAGAAAGATGATAGATAGATAGATAGATAGATAGATAGATAGACAGTTACTTAGATTGATAGATGAATACTTAGTTAGATAAATAGTTACATAGCTAGACAGATAGATTGAGAGCTAGATAGACAGTTACATTGATAGATAGATGGATATTTAGATAGATATATAGTTACAGAGTTGGACAGATAGATACATAGAAAGATAAATAGATAGATTGTTATCTGAGATTGTATCTGAGAGACAGACAGACAGACAGACAGATAGATAGATAGATAGATAGATAGATAGATAGACAGATACATGCATACATACATACATGAATGTATACATATTTACATACATAGATTCACTGAGAATTAGTTAGATACATAGATAATAAGTTAGAGGTATAGATATGTAGGTAGATAGATAGATAAATATTTACATACAAAGATTTTACATAATTAGATAGTTACAGAAATAGAACGATAGATAGTTACCTGGATAGATAATTAGATAGAAAGTTAGATAGTTTGATAATATTTAGATAGCTAGATATATAGATAGATAAATAGTTACATAGGTAGATAATTTGTTTTACACATACTTACATAGGGAGAGAGATAGACAGATACCTACAAAGGTAGGTAGTTAGTTAGATAGATAGTTATTGAGATACTTATATAATTACATACAGGGATAGATTGACAGATAGATAGATAGTTACATAGATACATTGTTAGATAGATAATTAGTTAGATAGTTACATAGATCGATCGATCGATTGATAGATAGATAGATACATACATACACACATACTTACATACATACATACATGGATACATAGATACATTGAAATTAGTTAGATAGACAGATAGAAAGTTAGATACATAAATATGTAGGTAGATACATATGTAGATATTAAGGTAGTTAGATAGTTATATTCAAAGTGAGTTACAGAGTTAGGTAGATAGTTACATAAATAGATAGATAGTTACATAGATAGGTAGGTAATTGGATAGATAGAGAGTTAGATAGTTGGATAGATAGGTAGCCAGATAGCGAGATATATAGTTACATAGATAAATAGTTACGTTGATACATAGATAATTAGATAGATAGTTATATAGATAGACCGATAGACAGATACCTAAAAATAAATATTGTAAGATAGTTAGGTAGTTAGTTATCCCGATGGGTTTATAGATAGGTAGATAGGTAGGTACATAGATAGAATGGTAGATAGTTATGTAGATAGAAAGATAGATACATAAATACATTGATACAAGGATAGACATATAGATACATTGAGAGTCAGTTTGATACATGGTTAAAAGGAAGATACATATATAGATAGGTAGTTAGATAGTTAGTTATTCAGATAGTCATATAGATAGATACAGAGATTAATTGAGAGTTCGATAGATAGATACATACATACATACACACATGCATACATAGTTACATAGATAGATTGTTAGATATAGAGCTAATTAGTTACATAGATAGATTCATACATACATACATACATACATACATACATATTTAGTTAGACACATAGTTAGATACAAAGTAAGATATATAGATAGGTAGGAATATACATATGTAGATGCTTAGATAGTTACATACAAAGTGAGCTACATAGATAGGTAGATAGTTCCAGAAATAGATAAATAGATTGTTAGTTACATGGATAGATAGTTAATTGGATAGATAGAGAGTTAGATAGTTGGATAGATAGTTAGCTAGATAGATATTTACATAGATAGTTACAGATTATTACATAGATAGATACATAGAAAGATATATAGTTAGATAGACAGTTATACAGATGGGTATATACATAAGTAGATAGAGAGTTACATACTTTGGTAAATAGATAATTAGATAGTTACATAGCTAGATAGATACATAGAAACATAGATACAAAGATAGACATATAGATACATTGGGAGTTAGATACATAGTTAGAAGGAAGATACATATATAGATAGGTAGGTAGAAAGGTAAATAGTTAAACAGAGATATATTTACATACAAAGATAGTTACATAGATATGTAGATAGCTCCATGAAACAATGGAGAGATAGATATTTACATAGATAATTGGATAGACAGATAGATAGGTACTTAGCTAGATTGCTAAATAAATGGCTGCATAGATACTTAAATACATAGATAGATAGACACTTAGTAAGATAGATAGTTACATAGATGGACAGATACATAGATACATAGAAAGATAGGGAGTTAGATACATAGATAGTGAATTATTCAGATAGGCATAAAGATAGAAAAATAGATAGATGAGTAGATAGATAGAATATAGATAGATAGATGGATAGACAATTACATAGTTAGATAGATAGTCACATAGATACATATATAAATAGATACATACATAGATACATAGATACAATGAGAGTTAGCTAGATACATAGGAAGTTAGATGGATAGATAGGTAGGTAGATAGATAGTTACATACAAATATAGTTACATAGGTAGATATTTACAGATATATAGGCAGATAGATAGATAGATTGATAGATAGATAGATAGATAGATAGATAGATAGATACTTACATAGATAGATACTTTTATACATTGAGAATTAGATAATTACATAGATAGTTTGCTAGATAGGTAGATAGACAGCTACATAGACAAATAGATAGATAGTTACATGGATGGACAGATAGATAGATACCTAGAAAGATAGATAGATAAATAGATTGATAGATAGATAGAAAAATAGATAGATAGATAGATAGATACATACATACATACATACATACATAGTTAAATAGATAAGTAGATAGCTACATAGATAGATACCTATGTACATAATACATGCATACATACATTGAGATTTAGATAGACACAAAGTTAGATAGAAAGTTAGATAAACAGATAGATAGGTGGATACATATGTAGATAGTTAGATAGTAGATAGTTACATACAAAGTTAGTTACGTAGATATGTAGATAGGTACAGAAATAGATAATTGGATAGTTAGTTAGATAGTTAGCTATGTAGTTACATAGGTAGGTAGAGAGATAGTTACAAAGATAGATAGCTACATTGATATGAAGATAATTTGTTAGATAGTTATGTGGATAGACAGATAGATACTTAGGAAGATATATACTTGGATAGTTAGATAGGTAGTTATACTGATTGGAATCTAGATAAATAGTTACATAAATAGATTGGTAGATAGATAATGATTTAGATGGATAGTTACATTGATAGATAGATACATACATACATACAAGATACATAGATACATTGAGAATTATTTATATACATAGATAGAAAGTTAGATGGATAAATAGGTAGGTAGATAGATATTTACATACAAATATATTTACATAGATAGGCAGATTGTTACAGAAATAGATAGATGGTTACATAGATAAGTATATAATTGGATAGATAGGGAGTTAGATAGATAGATAATTATTCAGATAAGTTGATAGATAGGTAGATAGATGGAGAGTTACATAGATAGTTAGATACATAGATAGTTAGATTGCTACATAGATAGATCTATATATAGACACATAGATACAATGAGAGCTTGTTAGGTACATAAAAAGAAAGTTAGATGGTTAGATAGCTAGGTAGATTGTTACATAGTTATATAGATAGTTACAAACAAAGATAGTTACATAGATGGGTAGATAGATACATATATAGATACATACACATTTACATGGATAGATAGATAATTGCATAGATTGAGAGTTAGATATTTATATAGATAGTTATCTAGATACCTAGATAAAAACCTAGATAGACAGTAACATAGATAGATAGATGGATACGTAGTTAGATATAAACTTACATAGATGGACAGATAGATAGATACCTAGAAAGATAAATAGATAGTTACGTAAATACTTATATACATAGGTAGATATATATATATATATGCATACATACATACTTACATACATACATAGATACATTGAGATTTAGTTAGATACATAGTTAGATAGCAAGTTAGATATCTAGATATGTAGGTAGAAAGTTAGATAGGTATTTACATACAAAGATAGTTACATAGGGAAATGTGGCTTAGCGGTAGAGTACTCACCTCGTGTACATGAAGCCTTGGGTTCGATTCCTCAGCACCACAAATATAGAAAAGGCCAGAAGTGGCGCTGTGGCTCAAGTGGTAGAGTGCTAGCCTTGAGCCAAAAGAAGCCTGGGATTGTTCTCAGGCCCTGAGTTCAAGCCTCCAGACTCGCAAACAGAAAAAAAGAATGGGAAATGCCAGCATTCCACCCTTACTCTGCTCCTGGTGGTTTGATCCTCTAGGGTGGCATACCAAAGCAACCATGTTGGTTCTCCGCTACACAGAGAATGAATCACCATGATTCCCCTGACCTGGGAATTGACCCTGGGGCTGCATGCATGCCAGGCAAAAGCTCTATCGCTATGCCACCTCCCCAGTGCTTTTCAGCAGTGTTTCCTGGGCTTAATGTCCTGTTGGAGACTGGTATTCTGGGAACAGAGATCTCTACTGTCACCGTGTGTCCAAGAGGAGAATTGACTTCTTTCTGTAGATCTCTGCTGCCACCCTGTGGCCAAGATGTGAAATGAATGCTTTCTGTAGTCCTCTGCTGACACCCAGTGGAGTTTGGTGTGCATGTCATCAAGCTAGCAAGTTGTAATCATGGACAGAGACCTAGATTGATGGATACATAGATACATAGATACATAGATACATAGATACATACATACATACATACATACATACATACATACATACATACATAGAGATTGAGTTAGATACAAACATAGAAAGTTAGATACATAGATAGGTATGAAGATACATACGTGGGTAGTTAAGAGAGACAGATAGTTACATATAAAGTTAATTACATAGATATTTAGATAGTTACAGAAATATATAGATAGTTAGATATTTACATAGATAGAAAAATAGATAATTGGATAGAGAGTTATATAGTTACATAGATAGCTAGATAGATAGTTACATTGATAGTTAGATACTTAGTTAGATACATAGATGGCAGAAGTGAACTATGTTCCAAGAATTCCAATCTCAAGGCAGGATGCCTTGGGCAACAAATTAGACTGTGTGGCGCCAGAGAGTTTCTTTCAAACTTATGCAATTCCTCTCTCGGCCACAGGATGGATTCTGTTCCCAGAATTCCAAGCTCCAGCCAGGAACTTAAGCACAGAAAATCCCACTGGAAGTGGCTGGGAATGTGGCCTAGTGGTACACTGCTGGCCTCACATGCATGAAGCCCTGAGTTCGATTCCCAAGGGCGACATACACAGAAATTGAAGTGAGTGGCACTGTGGTTTAAGTGGTAGAATGCTAGCCTTGAGCCAAAAGAAGCCAGGAAGAGTGCTCAGGCCTTGAGTTCAAGCCCCCAAAGTGGCAAACAGAATAAAAAAAGAAAGAAAATGCCAGTATTCCCCCCTTTCTGTGCCTCTGGTCGTTTGAGCCTCTAGGGCGGCATTGCAGGGCTGCCATGTTGGTTCCCCACCACACAGAAAATGAAGAACCATGATTCTCCTGATGCGGGAATTGAACCTGGGGCTTAATGCATGCAAGGCGAGTGCTCTACCGCTAGGCCACCTCCCCAGTGCTTTTCAGCAGGGTTTCCTGGGCTTAACTTCCTGCCTGGAGATTGGGAATCTGGGAGCAGAGATTTCTACTGCCACCCTGTGGCCAAGAGAGGAATTGACTGCTTTCTGTAGCTCTCTGCTGCCACCCAGTGGAGTTTGGTGTGCATGACAACCTGCCAGCAGCTTGGAATTCTGGAAACAGAGATCTCTGCTGCCACCCTGTGGCCAAGAGGAAAATTGCACTGCTTTCAGTGGCTCTCTGGAGCCATCCAATGAAATTCTGCGTGTTTGACATCCTGCCCGTGGGATCATAATTCTGGGAACTGTGGCATCTTTGGATCTCCATTTCAGCAAGTCAGTATTGCTCATAAAGAGTTCATAATGAAGGCGTAGTGCACGACACCCAAAGCTCTAGGGAGTACTTAGGTCCCAAAGGTCGCAGCAGAGTGCGTAATTCCCAGAAAGCCTAGTATGTCCCAGGATGCTATGTCCTTATTCTCCACTGGGTGGCAGCAGAAATCAACTGAAAGCATCATATTTCCCTCTTGCATACAAGGTGGCAGTAGAGATCTCATTTCCCAGAATTCCAAATATTTTGCGGGATGTTATGCCCTAAAATGTCCACTGGGTGGGTCTAGAGACCTATGCAAAGGAGCAAAATTCCTCCCTTGACCACAGGTCGGTAGTAGTGATCATTGTTTCCAGAATACCAAGCAGCTAGCAGGATGCCATCTGCACCAAATCCCACTGGGTGGCGCCACAGAGTTACCATCAAACTTATGCAATTCCTCCCTCAGCCACAGGATGGCAGTAGAGATCTCTCTTCCCAGAATTCCAAGCTGCAGTCAGGAAGTGAAGCACAGGAAATCCACTGGTAGAGGCTGGGAATGTGTCCTAGTGGTACAGTGCTGGCCTCACATGCATGAAGCCCTGGGTTCGATTCCCCAGCCCGACATACACAGAAAATGAAGGGAGTGGCGCTGTGGCTCAAGTGGTAGAGTGCTAGTATTGAGCCAAAAGAAGCCAAGAACAGTGCTCAGGCCATGAGTTCAAGCCCCAGGACTGGAAAACAGAAAAAAAATGAAAGGAAATGCCAATATCTGCCCTTCCTGTGCTCATGGTGTTTTGCCCTCTAGGGCGGCATGACAAAGCTGCCATGTTGGATTTCCCTACACAGAAAATGAAGGACCATGATTCTGCTGACCAGGGAATTGAACCCGGGGCTTAATGCATGTGACGCGAGACCTCTACCACTAGACTACCTCCTCAGTGCTTTTCAGCATGGTTTCCTGGGCTTAATTTCCTGCCTGGTAGCAGAGATCTCTACTTCCACCCTGTGGCCAAGAGGCGATTGACTTCTCTCTGTGGCTCTCTGCTGCCATCCAGTGGAGATTGGTGCACATGACATCCTGCCAGCAGGTAGGGATCTCTGCTGCCACCCAGTGGACAAGGGAAGAATTTTGCTGCCTTCGGTGGCTCTCTGGCACCAACCACTGGAATTCTGTGTGCCTGACATCTGTCCAGTGGGATGATAATTCTGAGAACGGTGACAGCTTTGGATCTCCATGTTGGCAAGTCTAAGTGTTGCTATGAAAGCGTTCATGATGAAGGTGGATAGCAGGCCCCCCTTCAGTCCCCATGGATTACTTCCTCTCCTGTCCACAGGGTACAGCAGAGACCACATTTCCCAGAATGACTAGGTTGAACTAGGATGCTATGTATGTATTCTCCACTGGGTGGCAGCAGAGATCTACTAAAAGCAGAAATTTTCCCTCTTGCCCACAAGATGGCAGTAGAGACCTCATGTCCCAGAATTCCAAATGCATTGCAGGATATTGTGCCTTAAATATGTGCGTCTAGAGATCAATGCAAAGCAGTACAATTCCTCCCTTGACGACAGGGTGGCAGTAGAGATTCCCATTCACAGAATTCCCAAGCAGCTGGCAGGATGTTACGTGCACCAAATTCCACTGGGTGGCGCCAGTGGGTTACTTTCAAACCTATGCAATTCCTCCCTCGGCCACAGGATGGCAGTAGAGATTTTGTTCCCAGAATTCCAAGCTCCAGCAAAGAATTTAACCACAGAAAATGACACTGGGAGAGGCTGGGAATGTGGCCTAGTGGTACAGAGCTGGCCTCGCATGCATGAAGCCCTGAGTTCGAGTCCACAGCCAGACATACACAGAAAATGAAGGGTGTGGCACTGTGGCACATGGTGTCGAGTGCTTGCCTTGAGCTAAAGAGGCCAGGGACAGTGCTCAGGCCCTGAGTTCAAGCCCCAGGACTGGAATACAGGAAAAAAAAGAAAGGAAATGCCAGCATGCCCTGGTTCCTGTTCTCCTGGTGGTTTGAGCCTCTAGGGCTGCATGCCAAAGCTGCCATGTTGGTTCTCCACCACACAGAAAATGAAGAATCTTGATTCCCCTGACCCGGGAATTGAACCCGGGCCTTAATGCATGTGAGGCAAGTGCTCTACACTAGGCCACCTCCCCAGTGCTCTTCAGCAGGGTTTCTCGGGATTAAATAACTGCCTGGTAGCAGAGATTTCTACTGCCACTCTGTGGACAAGAGGGGAATTGATTTCTTTCTGTAGCTCTCTGCTGCCATCCAGTGGAGTTTGGTGCACAGGACATCCTGCCAGCAGGTAGGGATAATGGAAACAGAGATCTCTGCTGCCACCCAGTGGACAAGGGAGGAATTACACTGCTTTCGGTGGCTCTCTGGAGCCACTCAGTGGAATTCTATGTGCATTACATCTGGCCAATGGGGTGATAATTCTGAGAACTGTGACAGGTTTGGATCTCCATGTTGGCAAGTCTTAGAACGCTCAGAAAGCATTCATAGTAAAGGTGTGTGCCCTCCCCCATGATACAGGGAGTATTTCATCTCCTGTTCATGAGGTATCAGAAGAGAGCGCATTTCCCAGATTTTTGCTTGTCTTTGGATGCTATGTCATTTTGATCCACTGGGTGGCAGAGATCTATGTTCCCAAAATTCCAATCAGCTGGCAGGATGCCATGTGCATCAAATTCCACTGGGTGACAGCAGAGTGTTACTTTCAAACGTATGCAATTCCTCCCTCGGCCACAGGATGGCAGTAGAGATCTCTGTCCCCAGAATTCCAAGCTCCAGCCAGGAAGTTAACCACAGAAAATCCCACTGGGAGAGGTTGGGAATGTGGCCTAGTGGTACAGTGTTGGCCTCGCATGCATGAACCCTGCGCCTAGAAATCAGGGCCTGGGCCTTGAACTCAGGACTTGAACTTGCAGCCTTGGTCTTGAACTCAGGTCTGGGCCTAGAACTCAGGGCTGGGCCTTCAAGTCAGGTCTGACCCTTGAACTTGGGTCCTGATCCTTGAACTCGGGGCCTTGGGCTTGAACTTGGTGCCTAGGCCTGGAACTCCATACCTGGTACTTGAATTTGTGGTTTGGGCCTTGAACTCGGTCTGGGCCTTGAACTCAGGGCCTGGGCCTTGAGCGCTAGATATGGGCCTTGAACTCAGGTCTGGGCCTTAAAATGAGGGCCTGGACCTTCAATTTGAGACCTGGGCCTTGAACTCCAGGCCTGGGCCTTAAACTCCGGTCCTGAGCTTTGAACCCCAGATCTGGGCCTTCAACTCAGGTTTGGGCCTTGAACTCGGGGATTTGGCCTTGAACTAAGGTCTGGGCCTTGAACTAGTATCCAGGGCCTTGAACATGGAGCCTGGGCCTTGAACTCAGGCCTTGAACTCGCGGCCTTTGTCTTGAACATAGGTCTCGGCCTGGAACTCAGGTCATGGTTTTGAAGTCGAGGCCTGGGCCTTGAACTGAGGGCCTGGGCCTTGAACTGGGGGTCTGGGCCTTGAACTCAGGGACTGGGCCTTGAACGTGGGGCCTGGGCCTTGAAGTCAGTTTCATTGGACCTTGAACTCACGGCCTGGGACTTGAACTAACGTCTTGGCCTTGAACTGATATCCTAGGACTTAAACACAGGCCTCCAACCCACCGCCTTGGCCTTGAATTCAGGTCTGGCCTTGAACACAGGGCTGGGCCTTGAACTCAGGGCCTGGGCCTTGAAATTGGGCCTGAGCCTTCTACTCCAGGCCTGGGCCTAGAACTCTTGTGTGGGCCTTGAACTCATTGTCTGGGCCTTGAACTTGAAGCCTGGGCATAGAACTCAGGGCCTGGGCCTTGAACTCAGGCCTTGAACTCAGGGCCTTGGCCTGGGACTCAGGTTTGGGCCTTGAACACAGAGTAGGGCCTTGATGGCAGGTCTTCCCCTTGAACTTGGGTCCTGGGCCTTGAGCTCGGGGCCTGGGGCTTGAACTCGGGGCCTGATCCTTGTACTCCAGGCCTGGGTCTTGAACTCAGGTGATGGCCTTGTATTTGAGGCCTGGTCCTGAACTATAAGCCTGGGCCTAGAACTCGGGGCCTGGAACTTGTACTCAGGACTTGAACTCCCAGCCTTTGCCTTGAACTCGGGTCTGGGCCTTGAACACAGGGTAGGGCCTTGACATCAGGTCTGATCATTGAACTTGATTCCTGGGTCTTGAACTTGGGGTTTGGCCTTGAACTCAGGGTCTGGGCCTGGAAATCTGGGCCTGGTACTTGAACTCGGTACTTGGGCCTTGAACTCGCGTCTGGGCCTTGAACATGGATCCTGGGCCTTGAACTTAGAGCCTGAGCCTTGAACTTGGGCCTGAACCTTGAACTCTGGCCTTGAACTCTGACCTTTGCCTTGAACTCAGGTCTGGCTCTAGAACTCAGAGCCTGGGCCTTCAACTGGTGGTCTGGGTCTTCAACTTGGATCCCGGGCCTTGATCTCGGGGCCTGGAACTTGAACTCAGGTTTGGGCCTTGAACTCCAGGCTTGGGTCTTGAACACACCTCCTAGGCCTTGATCTCCATATCTGGGCCTTGGCCTTAGGTTTGGGCCTTGAACCCGGGGCCTGGGCCTTGAACTCAGGGCTGGGCCTTCAACTTTTATCCTGGGCCTTGAAATTGGAGCCTGGGCCTTGGAACATGGTCTGGGACTTGACATCCAAATCTGGGCCTTGATCTCAGTTCCTGGGCCTTGAACTCTAGTCTGGGCCTTGAACTCTTGGCCTGGGCCTTGAACTCCAGATGGGCCTTGAGCTCATCTTTTGGCCTTTAACTCAGGCCTGGGCCTTGAACTCATGTGTCGGCCTTGAAATCAGCTCTGGACCTTGAACTCAGGACCTGAGCCTGGAACTCAGGTCTGGGCGTTGAACTAGGAGTCTGGGAAATGAGATCTTTGGCTCCACCCTGTGGCCAAGAGAGAAATTGTCTGCTTTCCATAGCTCTCTGCTGCCACCCAGTGGACTTTGGTGTGCATGACATCCTTCCAGCAGTTTGGAATCATGGAAACAGAGATCTCTACTGCCACCCAGTGGACAAGGGAGGAATTGTGCTGGATTCAGTGGCTCTCTGCCGCTACCCAGTGGAATTTTGGGTGCATGACACCCGGCACTTGAGATTATAATTCTGGGAACTTTGACAGCTTTGTATCTCCAGTTTTGCAAGTCTTGTTGTTGCACAGATAGATAAATATTTAAACAGTTAGTTAGAGAGACAGATAGATAGATACCTAGAAAGATAGGTAGTAAGATAGATATTTACATGGGTAGAGAGCTTGATAATAGTTACATGGATAGATTGTTAGATAATTATTTAGATAGATAGTTACATAGATAGATATGGAGATAGTTACATACATAGATATTTACATAGATAGACAGAAACATACACACATACATACACATACATACATAAATACATTGAGATTTAGTTGGATACATAGTTACATAGAAAGTTACATAAATAAATAGGTCGGTTGATATCTAGGTAGATAGATAGATATCTAGTTACATGCAAAGATAGTTACATAGATAAGTAGATAGTTACAGATATAGAAGGCTAGGATGTTAGTTGCATAAATAGGTAGATAATTGGATAGATATAGTTAAATCATTAGAGAAATATTTAGCTAGATAGCTAGATACAGACGTAGATAGACAGAGACTTAGTAATATAGATAGTTACATAGATAGAGACATAGAGAGATACATAGAAAGATAGACAGTTAGAGAGATAGATTGTTGTTCAGATAGATAGATAGATAGATAGATAGATAGATAGATAGATAGATAGATGTATGGATTTATACATACATGCTCACATACATACATACATACATACATACATACATACATACATAAGTGCATACATATATGCATTGAGATTTAAGTAGATACATAGATGTTTAGAAGGATAGATAGGTAGATAGGTAGATCGTTACATAGATAGATAATTGGATAGAGAGAGAGAGTTAGATATACTTAGCCACATAGCTAGATAGATAGGTAGATAGATAATTACATAGATAGATATGTAAATACCTAGAAAGATAGCTAGTTACATAGTAGAGAGATAGTTATTCAGGTAGGTATATGGATAGAAAAATAAATTGACAGATAGATCAATGGATAAATGGATAGATAAATAGATAGATAACTAGTTAAATACGTACATACATACATTGAGATTTAGTTAGATACATAGCAAGATAGAAACTTAAAAGGATAGATAGGTATGTAGATAGGTAGATAGATACATAAATAGAGATAGTTACATAGATAGATAGATAATTGGATAGATAGAGAGTTAGTTAGATACATAGTTAGCAGGATAGTTAGATAGATAGATACATAGATACCTACATAGATGGATAGATAGATAGACAGATAGATAGATAGATATTCTGATGAGTAGATAGATAAATAGATAGATACATAGATATATACACTTATAGATTGTTTGATAGATAATTCATTAGATATATAGTTGCATATATATACATAGTTACATAGATATATATTTAGATAGGTATATGCATAAATTCATACATACGTACACACATACATACATACTATGAGATTTAGTTAGATACATAGTTTTTAGAAAGTTACATAGATAGATAGGTAGGTTGATAGATAGGTAGATTGTTACTTAGATAGCTAGTTACATCCAAAGATAGTTACATGGATAGGTAGTTACAGAAAGAGATAGCTAGGTAGTTAGTTACATACATAGATAGATAATTGGATAAAGAGTTCGATAAATAGATAGCTAGATAGATACATAGCTATATAGTTACATAGATATATAGATACTTAATAATACATAGTTACATAGATAGAAAAATATCTAGACAGATTGATAGATAGATAGATATTCACGTAGGTATATAGGTAGATACATAGATTGACAGATAGATCAATAGATAATTATTTAGATAGTTACACAGATAGATAGATAGATAGATAGATAGAGAGAGAGAGAGAGATACATACATACATACATACATACATACATACATAGTTACATAGATAGATTGTTAGATAGCTAGATAATTAGTTAGATAGTTACATAGAAAGATATAGATACATAGACAGATATACAGAAACATTGAGAGTTAGTTAGATACACAGAAAGTTAGATAGATAGATAGGTAGGTAGGTGGGTTGGAAATTAGTTAGATAGTTACATATAAAGATAGCTACATAGATAGGTAGTTAAAAAATAGAGAGATCTATAGATAGTTACATAGATAAATAGATAGATAATTGGACAAATCAATCATTCGTTATATAGTTAACTAGATAGCTTGATAGATAGTTACATAGATATATGGATACTTAGTTAGATACGTAGTTCCATAGATGGACAGATAGATAGATACCTTGAAAGATAGACAGATAGATAGTTCTTCTGATATGTGGATAGATAGATAGAGAGCTAGATAGATAGTTGCATGGATAGATTGCTATATAGATAGATAATTAGATAGAATGTTAGATAGATGCAAACATACACACACATACATACATACATTGAAAGTTAGTTAGAGATATATGCAAAGGAGCACAATTCCTCCCTCGCCCACAGGATGGCAGCAGAGATCTCTCTTCCCAGAATTCCAAGCTCCAGCCAGGAAGTTAATCACAGAAAATACCACTGGGCGAGGCTGGGAATGTGGCCTAGTGGTACAGTGCTGGCCTCCCATGCATGAAGCCCTGGGTTTGATTCCCCAGCCGGACATACACAGAAAATGAAGGGAGTGGGACTGTGGCTCAAGTGGTAGAGTGATGGCCTTGAGAAAAAAGATGCCAGGGACAGCTCTCAGGCCCCGAGTCCAAGCCCCAGGACTGGCAAACAGGACAAAAAATTAAGGAAATGCCTACATTCCCCCCTACCTGTGCTCCTGGTGGTTTGAGCCTCTAGGGCGGCATGCCAAGGCAACCGTGTTGCTTCTCCATGACACAGAGAATGAAGAACCATGATTCCCCTGACCCAGGAATTGAACCCTATGCTGTGTGCATGTGAGGCAAGCGCTCTGAGATTCTGTGAGCAGAGATCTCTACTGCCACCCTGTGGCCTAGAGAGGAATTGACTGCTTCCTGTAGCTCTCTGCTGCCACCCCGTGGATTTTGGTGCACATGACATCCTGCCAGCAGGTTGGGATAATGGGAACAGAGATCTCTGCTGCCACCCAGTGGACAAGGGAGGAATTGCAATGCTTTTGCTGACTCTCTGGCGCCACCGAGTGGAATTCTGTTTCCATGACACCCAGCCACTGGGATTATAATTCTGGGAACTGGGGCAGGTTTGTATCTCCATTTTTGCAAGTCTTAGAGTTGCTCAAAAAGGGTTCATAATGAAGATGGGTGGCTTGACCCCCCCAAGAGGTGAGGAGTAGTTCCTCTCCTGTGCAAAAGGTGTCAGCAGAGAGTACATTTTAACGAATGCCTTGCTTGTTTTTGGACGCTATGTCCTTATTCTCCACTGGGTGGCAGCAGAGATCTACTGAAAGCAGCACATTTCCCTCTTCCTTTAAGGAGGCAATAGAGACCTCATTTCCCAGAATTCAAATACAATGCAGGATGTTATGCGTTAAATATCCAAGGGGTGGGGCTAGAGATCTATGCAAATCAGTACAATTCCTCCCTTGACCACAGGGTGTCAGTAGAGAACCTTGTTCCCAGAATTCCAATCTCCAGGCTGGATGCCATGCGCTCCAAATTCCACTGGGTGGCGCGAGAGAGTTACTTTCAAACTTATGCAATTCCTCCCTTGGCCACAGGATGGCAGTAGAGATCTCTTTTCCCAGAATTCCAAGCTCCAACTAGGCAGTTAAGCACAGAAAATCCCACTGGGCGAGGCTGGGAATGTGGCCTAGTGGTACAGTTCTGGCCTCCCATGCATGAAGGCCTGGGTTTGACTCCCCAGCCCAACATACACAGAAAATGACGGGAGTGGCGCTGTGGAGCAACTGGTCGAGTGCTAGCCTTGAGCCAAAAGAATTCAGGGACAGTGCTCAGGCCCTGAGTTCAAGCCTCAGGACTGGAAAACAGGAAAAAAAGAAAGGAAATGCCAACATCCGTCCTTCCTGTGCTCCTGGTGATTTGAGCCTCTATGGCGGCATGCCAAGGCAACCGTGTTGCTTCTCCATGACACAGAGAATGAAGAACCTAGATTTCCCTGACCCGGGAATTGAACCCGGGGCTTAATGCATGTGAGGCGAGCACTCTACCACTAGGCCACCTCCCCAGTGGTCTTCAGCAGGGTTTCTTGGGCTTAATTTCCTGCCTGGTAGCAGAGATCTCTACTGCCACTCTGTGGCCAAGAGGGGAATTGACTGATTTCTGTAGCTCTCTGCTGCCACCCAGTGGAGTTTGGTGCGCATGATATCCTTCCAGCAGGTAGGGATAATGGAAATAGATCTCTGCTGCCACCCAATGGACAAGGGAGGAATTGCACTGCCTTCGATGGCTCTCTGGAGCCAACCAGTGCAATTCTGTGTGCATTACATCCAGCCAGCGGGATGATAATCCTGGGAACTCTGGCAAGTTGGGAATCTCCATGTCGGCAAGGCATAGTGTTGCTCAAAAAGCATTCATAATGAAGGTGGTGGCAGGGCCCCCTTCAGTCCCCAGGGACTTCTTCTTTCCACAGGGTACAGCAGAGACCACATTTCCCAGAAGGCCTAGCTCGAACTAGGTTTTTGTGTGCATGACATCCGGCCATCAGGTTGGAATAATGAAATCTGAGATCTCTGCTGCCACCCTGTGGACAAGCGAGGAATTACACTGCCTTCAGTGGCTCTCTGGCGCCACACAGTGGAATTTTGTGTGCATTACAACTGGCCAGTGAGTGGGGTGATAATTCTGAGAACAGTGACAAGTTTGAATCTCCATGTTGGCATGTCTCAGAAGGCTCAGGAAGCATTCATAGAGAAGGTGGATGCCCCCCCCCCCACAAGATATAGGGAGTACTCCATCTCTGGTTCACGAGGTGTCAGCCAAGAGCGCATTTCCCAGAATTCCTTGCTTGTCTTTGGATGCTATGACATTTTGATCCACTGGGTGGCAGCAGAGATCTACTGAAAGCAGCAAATTTCCTTCTTGCCCAAAGGTGGCAGCAGATATCACATTTTCCAGAATTCCAAACGAGTTGCAGGATTTTATGCCTTAAATATCCACTGGGTGGGGCTAGAGATCGAGGCAAAGCAGCCCAATTCCTCCCTTGACCACAGGGTGGCAATAGAGATCTCTGATCCCAGAATTCCAAGCTCCAGCCAGGAAGTTAAGCACAGAAAATACCACTGGGAGAGGCTGGGAATGTGGCCTAGTGGTACAGGGCTGGTCTCACATGCATGAAGCCCTGGGTTTGATTTCGCAGCCTTACATACACAGAAAATGAAGGGAGAGGTGCTGTGGCTCAAGTGGCAGAGTGCTAGCTTTGAGCAAAAGAAGACAGGGACAGCGCTCAGGCCCCGAGTTCAGCCCCAGGACTGGCAAACAGCGAAAAAAAAAGAAAGGAAATGCCAGCATTCCCCTTCCTGTGCTCCTGGTGGTTTGAGCCTCTAGGGCGGCATGCCAAGTCTACCATATTGGTTCTCCACAACACAGAGAAGGAAGAAACATGATTCTCCTCATCCAGGAATCGAACCCAGGACTGCGTTCATGCAAGGCGAGCGCTATACCACTAGGCCACCTCCCCATTGCTTTTCAACAGAGTGTCCTGGGCTTAACTTCCTGCCTGGAGGTTGGAATTCTCGGACCAATTATCTCTACTGCCACCCTGTGGCCAAGAGGGGAATTGACTGCATTCTGTAGCTCTCTGGTGCCACACAGTGGAGGTTGGTGTGCATGACATCCTGCCAGCAGGTTGGAGTAATGGAAACAGAGATCTCTACTGCCACCCAATGGACAACGGAGGAATTGCGCTGCTTTAGTTGGCTCTCTGGCACCACCCAGTGGAATTCTGTGTCTATTGCATCTGGCCAGTGGGATGAAAATTCTGAGAATTGTGGCAGGTTTGGATCTCCATTTTGCAACTCTTAGCCTTGCTCAGAAAGCTTTAATAATGAAGGTGGGTGGCAGGCCCACCTTCAGGCCCCACGGAGTACTTCCTCTCCTGTCCACAAGGTGGCAGCAGAGAGCGCATTTCCCAGAATTACTAGTTTGAACTAGGATTCCATGTATGTATTCTCTACGAAGTGGCAGCAGAGATCTACTGAAAGCAGAAAATTCACCTTTTTGCACACAGGGTGGCGCTAGGGATCACATTTCCCAGAATTCCTAATGTGTTGCAGGATGTTATGTCTTAAATATCAACTGGGAGGGGCTGAAGATTGATGCAAAGGAGCAAAATTCCTCCCTCTACCACTGGGTGGCAGTAGAGATCCCCCTTCCCAGAATTCTAATCGATTAGCAGGTTGTCATGAGCACCAAATTCCACTGGGTGGCACCATGAGTTACTTTCAAACTGATGTAATTCCTCCCTCACCCACAGGATGGCAGTAAAGATCTCTGTTCCCAGAATTCCAAGCTCCAGCCAGGAAGTAAAGCACAGAAAATCCCACTGGGAGAGGCTGGGTATGTGGCCTAGTGGTACAGTGTTGGCCTCGCATGCATGAAGACCTGGGTTCAAGTCGCCAGCCCGACATACACAGAAGATGAAGGGAGTGGCGCTGTGGCACAACTGGCAGAGTGCTAGCCTTGAGCCAAAAGAAGCCAGGGACAGTGCTCAGGCCCTGACTTCAAACCGTAGGACTGGCAAACAGGAAAGAAAAGAAAGGAAATGCCAGTATTTCACGCTTCCTGTGCTTCTGGTGGTTTGAGACTCTAGGGAGGCATGCCAAGGCTGTCATGTTTGTTTTCCATCACACAGAAAATGAAAAACCGTGACTTTCCTGACCCGGGAATTGAACCCAGGCTGCATGCATGCAGGGAGACCCCTCTACCACTAAGCCACCTCCCCAGTGCTTTTCAGCAGGGTTTCCTGGGCTTAACTTCCTGCTTCGAGGCTGGTATTCTGGGAGCAGAGATCTCTACTGCCACCAGGTGGCCGAGAGAGGAATTGACTGCTTTCTGTAGCTCTCTCTGCCACCCAGTGGAATTTTGTGTGCATGACATCCTGCCAGAAGTTTGAAATAATGGAAACAGATATCATAGTAAGATAGTTACATAGATTGTTAGATAGCTAGATAGATAGGTAGATAGGTACATAGATATTATTTAGACAGGTACATAGTTACATGGATAAATAAATATTTAGATCGATACATAATAAGATATGTAGATAGTTATGTAAATAATTAGTTATAGAGACAGATAGATAATTAGATACATAGATACATAGTTATATAAATAGATACATAGATATTTTGATAGATAGATAATTAGATAGATAGTCAGATAGGTAAATAGTTAGATAAATAGATACTTAGATAGTTTCATAGATAGTTATCTAGATAGATAGATAGATAGATAGATAGATAGATAGTTTGTCCCAGGATGCTATGTCGTTATTCTCCACTGGGTGGCAGCAGAGATCTACTGAAAGCATCATATTTCCCTCTTGTCCACAAGATGGCAGTAGAGATCTCATTTCCCAGAATTCCAAATGCATTGCAGGATATTTTGTCTTAAAAACTCAATGGGTGGGGCTAGAGATCTATGCAAAGGGGCACAATACCTCTCTTGACCACAGGGTGGCAGTAGATATCTCTGTTCCCAGATTTACAAGCTCCAGCCAGGGAGTTAAGCACAGAAAAATCTCACTGGGAGAAGCTGGGAATGTGGGCCAGTGGTACAGTGCTGGCCTCACATGCATAAAGACCTGAGTTCGATTCCCCAACCGACACAGAAAATGAAGTGTGTGGCGCTGTGGCACAAGTGGTAGAGTGCTAGCCTTGAACCAAAGGAAGCCAGGGACAGGGATCAGGCTCTGACTTCAAGCAACAGCACTGGCAAACAGAAAAAAAAGAAAGGAAATGCCAGCATTCCCCCCTTCCTGTGCTCCTGGTGGTTAGAACCTCTAGGGCATCATGCCAAGGCAAACATGTTGGTTGGCCATGACACAGAGAAAGAAGAACCTTGATTCCACCGACCCTGGAATTAAACCCGGGTCTCAATGCATGTGAGGTGAGCGCTCTACCACTAGGCTACCTCTCTAGAGCTCTTCAGCAGGGTTTCTTGGGCTTAACTTCCCGCCTGGTAGCAGACATCTCTACCGCCACCCTGTGGCCAAAAGGTGAAATGACTCCTTTCTGTAGCTCTCTGCTGCCATCCAGTGGTGTTTGGTGCAAATGACATCCTGCAAGCAGGTAGGGATAATGGAAACAGAGATCTCTGCTGCCACCTAATCGACAAGGGAGGAATTGCACTGCTTTCGGTGGCTCTCTGGCGCACCCAGTGGAATTCTGTATGCATGACATCCAGACAGTGGGATCATAATTCTGGAAACCATGGCAGGTTGGGATATCCATGTTGGCAAGTCCCAGTGTTGCTCAGAAAGCATTCATGATGAAGGTGGGTGGCAGGGCCGCCTTCAGTCCCCAGGGACTTCTTCTCCTTTCCAGAGGGTACAGCAGAGACCACATTTCCCAGAATGACGAGCTTGAATGAGGATGCTATGCATGTATTCTCCACTGGATGGCAGTAGAGATCCACTGAAAGCAGATAATTCCCCTTTTCCCCACAGGGTGGCGCTAGAGATCACATTTCCCAGAATTCCAAACATGTTGCAAGATGTTATCCCTTAAATATCCACTGGGTGGGGCTAGAGATCTATGCAAAGCAGCACAATTCCGCCCTTGACCACAGGGTGGCCGTAGAGATCTCTGTTCCCAGAATTCCAAGCTCCAGCCAGGAGCACAGATAATCCCAATGGGAGAGGCAGGATATGTGGCCTAGTGGTATAGTGCTGAACTCGCATGCATGAAGCACTGAGTTCGATTCCCAAGCCCGTCGTACACAGAAAATGAAGGGAGTGGAGCTGTGGCTCAAGTGATAGAATGCTAATCTTGAGCAAAACAAGCCTGGGACAGGGCTCAGATACTGAGTGCAAGCCCCAGGACTGGCAAACAGAGAAAAGAAAAGAAAGGAAATACCAAGATCCTGCCTTCCTGTGCTCCTGGTGTTTTGAGCCTCTATGGCATCATTCCAAGGCAACCATGTTGGTTCACCACAACACAGAGAATGAACTGCCATGATTCTCCTTACCTGGGAATTGAACCCGGGGCTGCTTACATGCAAGGCAAGCACTCTACCGCTGGGCCACTTTCCCAGGGTTTTTCAGCAGTGTCCCCTGGGCTTAACTTCCTACCTGGAGACTGGTATTATGGGAGCAGAGATCTCTACTGCCACCCCGTGGCCAAGAGAGGAATTGATTACTTTCTGTAGCTCTCTGCTGCCACCCTGTGGGCAGGAAGGGAAATTACTGCTTTCTTTAGCTCTCTGCTACCACAAAGTGAATTGTGCTGTGCATGACATTGTGACAGCAGGATGGAAACATGGACAGGGATCTATATTGATGGGTACATACATACATACATACATACATACATACATACGTACATTCATATTGAGTTAGACATATAGTTAGATAGAAATTTAGATACATAGGTAGGTAGGAAGATACATATGTAGATAGACAGATAGTTACATACAAAGTCAGTTACATAGATAGGTAGATAGTTACAGAAATAGATAGTTAGATAGTTACATAGAGAGATAAATAAATGGATGGAGAGACAGACAGATAGATAGATAGATAGATAGATAGTTACATTGATAGATAGATACTTAATTAGATAAATAGTTACATAGATAGATAAATATATAGATAGCTAGAAGGATACATACTTAGATAGTTAGATAGGAAGTTACAGATATAGGTATATAGATAAATACATACGTAGTTTCATAGATAGATTGGTAGATAGATAATTAGACAGATAGATAGATAGATAGATAGATAGATAGATAGATAGATACATAGATACATAGATACATAGATACATAGATACATAGATACATAGATACATAGATGGATACATAGATACAATGAGAGTTAGTAAGACACATAGATAGATAGTTAGATGGATAGGTATGTAAGCAGATAGTTACATAGTTAAATAGATAGATAGTTACATACAAAGATAGTTACAATTATGAGTAGATAATTCCATATATAGATAGCTAACTAGTTATATAGATAGATAATTGGATAGATTGAGAGTTAGATTGTTAGATAGACAGTTAGCTAACCAGATAGATAGATAGATAGATAGATAGATAGATAGATAGATAGATAGATAGACAGATGATAGATAGATAGATACATAGTTACTTACAGAAATAGATGAATAGTTAGTTAGATAAATAGTTACATAGCTAGACAGATAGATAGAGAGCTATAAAGATAATAAATAGATATCTAGATAGATAGATAGATATACACATAGGCATATAGACAGATAAATACCTGCATGCATACATAGAGAGATAGATATATACATACATACTTATATGTATACATACGTACATACATACATACATATATACATAGAGACATTGAGAATTAGTTAGATACGTAGTTATATAGAAAGGTAGTAATATAGATAGGGAGGAAGACAGATAGTTAAATAGATATATATTTACATACAAAAATTTTACATAGATAGATAGATAGCTACAGAAATAGATAGAAAGATAGTGAGATAAATAAATAGTTAGATAGAGACTTAGATAGTTAGATAACACTTAGATAGATAGATACATAGCTAGATAGTTACATAAATAGATATTTTGTTATATAGATAGTTATGTACGTAGAGAGATAGATAAATACCTAGAAAATAGGTAATTAGATAGTTAGATAGATTGTTATTCAGATATATACATATATATACACAGAAATAGATTGACCGATAGACAGACAGTTAGATAGTTAGTTAGTTAGATAGATAACTAGATAGATAAATAGATACATGGATAAATAGATAGATAGATAGATAGATAGATAGATAGATAGATAGATAGATAGATACATACATACATACATACATACATACATACATACATACATACATATATACATTGAGATTTAGTTAGATACATAACTAGATAGAAGATTAGATACATAGATAGGTAGGCAGATACATATGTAGACAGTTGGATTGATAGTTACATACAAAGTAAGTTACATACATAGGTAGTTACAGAAATAGATTGATAGTTACATATTTACATAGACAGATAATTGGATAGTTAGAGAGTTAAATAGATAACTAGATAGATGGCTGCATAGATATTTACATAGTTGGATAGTTACATTGTTAGGTAGATACATAGATAGATAGTTACATAGATAGACAGGTAGATATATACCTAGAAAGATATATAGTTAGATAGGTAGTTATACTGTTAGGTATATGGATCAATAGATAGATAGTTACATAGATAAATTGGCAGAGAGATAATTAGTTAGATAGATAGTTACATAGATAGATAGATACAAAGATACATATATATAGATAGATAGATAGATAGATAGATAGATAGATAGATAGATAGATACATATAGATACTTACATAGATACATTCAGAGTTAGTTAGGTACATAGATAGAAAGTTTCATGGATATATAGGTAGGCAGATGGGTAGATAGACAGATAGATACACACAAAAGTTACATATATATGTAGATAGTTACATGAATAAATAGATAGGTAGATAGTTACATAGATTATTGTATAAACAGATAGTTACATAGATAGTTAGAAAAATAGCTAGATAGATGGCTGCATAAATAGTTACCTAGATAGATACTTAGGTAGTAGATAGTTACATAGACGGACAGATAGATAGATACCTAGAAAGATAGGGTGTTAGATAGTTAGATAGATAGCTATTCAGATAGGCATATAGGTAGATAAATATGTAGATAGATAGATAGATAGATAGATAGATAGATAGATAGATAGTTTCATCGATAGATAGATAATTGCATAGATTGAAAGTTACATAGTTACATAGATAGTTAGATAGCTAGATAAATATCTAGATACTTACATAGAGAGGTAGAAGGATACTAAGATATATAGTTACATGAATGGACAGATAGATAGATATCTAGAAAAATAGATCAATAGATAGTTGGATAGGTAGTTATACACATAGTTATATAAAGGTATAAATACATACATAGATACAGAGATACATACACACATACATACCTACATTGATACATTAAGTTTTAGATACAGAGTTAGATAGAAAGTTAGATTGATGGATAGGTAGGTACATACTTACATAGTTATATATATAGATAGTTACATACAAAGATAGTTACACAGATAGTAGATAGTTATATATATATATACAGATAGATGCATAATAACATAAATGGATAGATAATTGCATACATTGAGAGCTAGATAGTTAGACAGACAGTTAGCTAGATAGCTAGATAGACAGTTACATTGATAAATAGATGGATATTTAGTTAGATATATAGTTACAGAGATGGACAGATAGATACATAGAAAGATAAAGAGTTAGATAGATAGTTATCCACATTGGTATAGATAGATAGATATATAGATAGATAGATAGATAGATAGATAGATAGATAGATAGATAGATATGTAGATAGATAGATAGATAGATAGATAGATAGATAGATAGATAGATAGGTATTTACATACAAAGATTTTACATAGATAGTTAGATAGTTACAGAAATAGAACGATAGTTACCTAGATAGATAATTAGATAGAGTTAGATAGTTAGATAATATTTAGTTAGATGGCTAGATATATAGATAGATAAATAGTTACATAGATAGATAGATACTTTGTTTTATACATACATAGGTAGAGAGATAGTTATCTACAAAGATAGGTAGTTAGATAGTTAGATAGATAGTTATTGAGGTACTTATATAAATAGATACAGGGATAAATTGACAGATAGTTACATACATACATTATTAGTTAGATAATTAGTTAGATAGTTACATTGATCGATCGATCGATCAGTCAATAGATAGATAGATACATACATACATACATACATACATACATACATACATACATACATACATGGACACATAGATACATTGAGATTAGTTAGATACAGAGTTAGAAAGTTAGATACATAAATATGTAGGTAGATATATATGTAGATATTAAGGTAGTTAAATAGTTATATTCAAAGTGAGTTACAGAGTTAGGAGAAAGTTACATAAATAGATAGATAGTTACATAGTTACATAGATAGGTAGGTAATTGGATAGATAGAGATTTACATAGTTGGATAGTTAGCCAGATAGCGAGATATATAGTCACATACATAAATTGTTACATTGATACGTAGATAATTAGATAGATAGTTATATAAATAGACCAATAGACAGATACCTAAAAAATATATTGGAAGATAGTTAGGTAGTTAGTTATACCGATGGGTTTGTAGATAAGTAGATAGATAGGTACATAGATAGAACGGTACATAGTTACATAGATAGAAAGATAGATAAATAGATACATTGATTCAAGGATAGACACATAGATACATTGAGTTAGTTAGATACATAGTTAAAAAGAAGATACATATATAGATAGGTAGTTAGATAGTTATTCAGATAGTCATATAGATAGATACAGAGATAAATTGACAGATAGGTAGATTCATACATACATACATACATACATACATACATACATACATAGTTATATAGATAGATTGTTAGATATATAGATAATTAGTTACATAGACATAGATTCATACATACATATACATACATACATACATACATATATACATACATATTTAGTTAGACACATAGTTAGATACAAAGTTAGATACATAGATAGGTAGGTAGATACATATGTAGATGCTTAGATAGATAGTTACATACAAAGTGAGCCACATACATAGGTAGCTAGTTACAGAAATAGATAGATTGTTAGTTAGTTACATGGATAGGTAGGTAATTGGATAGATAGAGAGTTAGATAGTTGGATAGATAGCTAGATAGATAGTTACATTGATACATAGATACTTAGACAGATAGTTACATAGATAGACCAATAGATAGATACATAGAAAGATATATAGTTAGATAGACAGTTATACAGAAGGGTATATACATAAGTAGATAGAGAGTTACATACTTTGGAAAATAGATAATTAGATATATTAGACATATCTAGATAGATACATAGAAACATAGATAAAAGATAGACACATAGATACATTGCGAGTTAGTTAGATACATAGTTAGAAGGAAGATATGTATATAGATAGGTAAGTAGATAGGTAGATAGTTAGACAGAGATATAATTACATACAAAGTTAGTTACATAGATATGTAGACAGCTCCATGAAAAAATGGATAGATATTTACGTAGATAGATAATTGGATAGGCAGATAGATAGGTACTTAGCTAGATAGCTAGATAAATGGCTGCATAGATACTTACATGCATAGATAGATAGACAGTTAGTAAGATAGTTACATAGATGGACAGATACATAGATACATAGAAAGTTAGGGAGTTAGATACATAGATCGTGAATTATTCAGATAGGCATAAAGATAGAAATATAGATAGATGAGTAAATAGATAGAATATAGATAGATGGATAGACAATTACATAGATAGTTACATAGATCCATATATAAATAGATACATACATAGATACAATGAGAGTTAGGTAGATACCTAGTTAGATAGAAAGTTAGATGGTTAGACAGGCAGGTAGATAGATAGTTACATACAAATATAGTTACATAGGTAGATATTTACAGATATATAGGCAGATAGATAGATAGATAGATAGATAGTTACATAGATAGATAATTTTATAGATTGAGAATTAGATAATTACATAGATAGTTTGTTAGATAGGTAGATAGACAGCTACACAGACAAATAGATAGATAGTTACATGGATGGACAGATAGATACCTAGAAATATAGATAGATAGATAGATAGATAGATAGATAGATAGATAGATAGTAGATACATAGATACATAGATTCATAGATAGATACATTGATACATAGATAGTTAAAGTGATAAGTAATTAGTTAGATACATACATAGATAGATAGATACATAGGTACATAATACATGCATACAGACATTGAGATTTAGATAGACACAAAGTTAGAAAGTTAGATAAACACATAGATAGGTAGCTACATATGTAGATAGTTAGATAGTAGATAGTTACATACAAAGTTAGTTACGTAGATATGTAGATAGGTAAAGAAATAGATAATTGGATAGTTAGTTAGATAGTTAGCTATGTAGTTACATAGGTAGCTAGAGAGATAGTTACAAATATATATAGCTACATTGATATGAAGATAATTCGTTAGATAGTTACGTGGATAGACAGATAGATACTTAGGAAGATATATACTTAGTTAGATAGGTAGTTATACAGATAGGAATGTAGATAAATAGATAGTTACATAGATAGATTGTTAGATAGATAATGAGTTAGATGGATAGTTACATTGATGGATAGATTGATAGATAGATACATAGATACAGACAAGATACATAGATACACTAAGAATTATTTAGATACATAGAAAGTTAGATGGATAAATAGGTAGGTAGAAAGTTAGATATTTACATACAAATATATTTACATAGATAGGCAGATTGTTACAGAAATAGATAGATGGTTACATAGATAAGTAGATAATTGGATAGATAGGGAGTTAGATAGTTAGATAATTATTCAGATAAGATGATAGATATGTAGATAGATGTAGAGTTACATAAATAGTTAGATACACAGATTATTAGATAGATAGTTGCATAGATAGATCAATAGATAGACTCATAGATACAATGAGAGCTAGTTAGATACATAGTTAGAAAGAAAGTTAGATGGATAGATAGCTAGGTAGATTATTACAAAGTTATATAGATAGTTACATAGATGGGTAGATTGTTACATATATAGATATATAGACATATATAGATACATACACATTTACACGGATAGATAATTGTATAGATTGAGGGTTAGGTATTTATATAGATAGTTAGCTAGATAGCTAGATAAAAACCTAGATAGACAGTAGCATAGATAGATAGATGGATACGTAGTTAGATATAAACTTACATAGATGGACAGATAGATAGATACCTAAAAAGATAGTTATATAGTTACATAGATACTTATATACATAGGTAGATAGATATATATATGTATACATACATACATACTTACATACATACATAGATACATTGAGATTTAGTTAGCTACATAGTAAGATAGCAAGTTAGATATCTAGATATGTAGGTAGAAAGATAGGTAGATAGTTAGATAGGTATTTACATACAAAGATAGTTACATAGTGGAATGTGGCTTAGCGGTAGAGTTCTCACCTCGTGTACATGAAGCCTTGGGTTCGATTCCTCAGCACCACAAATATAGAAAAGGCCAGAAGTGGTGCTGTGGCTCAAGTGGTAGAGTGCTAGCCTTGAGCTAAAAGAAGCCTGGGACTGTGCTCAGGCCCTGAGTTCAAGCCCAGGACTGTTAAACAGAAAAAAAAGAAAGAAAATGCCACCATTCCCCACTTCCTGTGCTCCTGGTGGTTTCAGCCCCTAGGGCAGCATGCCAAGGCTACTATGTTGGTTCTCCACGACACAGAGAATGAAGAACCATTATTCCGCTGACCCGGGAATTGAAGCCTGGGCTGCATGCTTGCGAGGCGAAAGCTCTACCGCTAGGCCACCTCCCCAGGGCTTCTCAGCAGTGTTTACTGGGCTTAATGTTCTGTTGGAGACTGTTATTCTGGGAGCAGAGATCTCTACTGCCACTCTGTGGCCAAGAGGGGAATTGACTGTTATCTGTAGCTCTCTGCTGCCATCCAGTGGAGTTAGGTGCGCATGGCATCCTACCAGCAGGTAGAGATAATGGAAACAGAGATCTCTGCTGCCACCCAGTGGACAAGGGAGGAATTGCACTACTTTCCTTTGTCTCTGGAGCCATCCAGTGGAATTCTGTGTGCATGACATCATGCCACTGGGATGATAATTCTGGGAACTGTCACAGGTTTGGATCTCCATGTTGGCACATCTTAGTGTTGCTCAGAAAGCTTTAATAATGAAGGTGGATGGCAGGCGCCCCTTCAGTTCCCAGGGAGTACTTCCTCTCCTGTCAACAGAGAACAGCAGATATCGCATTTCCCAGAATGACTACCTTGAACTAGGATGCTATGTCATTCTCCACTGGGTGGCAGCAGAGATCTACTGAAAGCAGCAAATTCCCCTTTTTGCCCACAAGGTGGCAGTAGAGATCACATTTCCCAGAATTTCAAAGGCGTTGCAGGATGTTATTCCTTAAGTATCCACTGGGTGGGGCTAGAGATCTATGAAAAGGAGCACAATTCCTCCCTCGACCACAGGTGGCAGTAATGATCACTGTTCCCAGAATTCAAATCTGGACCTGGATGTCATGTGCACCAAATTCCACTGGGTGGCGCCAGAGCATTACTTTCGAACTTATGCAATTCCGCCCTCGCCCACAGGGTGGCTGTGGAGATCTCTGTTCCCAGAATTCCAAGCTCCAGCTAAGCAGTTAAGCACAGAAAATCCTACTTGGAAAGGCTGGGAATGTGGCCTAGTGGTACATGAAGCCCTGAGTTTGATTCCCCAGGCTGACATACACATTAAATGGAGGGAGTGGTGCTGTGGCTCCAGTGGTAGAGTGCTGACCTTGAGCCAAAACAAGACAGGGACAGCGCTCAGGCCCTGAGTTCAAGCCCCAAGAAAGGGAAACAGGAAAAAAGAACAGAAAGAAAATGCCAGCATTCCCTGCTTCCTGTGCTCCTGGTGGTTTGCGCCTCTAGGGCAGCATTGCAAGGCTGCCATGTTGTTTCCCCACCACACAGAAAATGAACAACCATTATTCTGCTGACATGGGAATTGAACCTGGTGCCTAATGCATGTGAGGCGAGTGCTCTACCGCTAGGCCAACTCCCCAGTGCTTTGCAGCAGGGTTTCCTAGGCTTAACTTCCTGTCTGGATATTGGGAATCTGGGAGCAGAGATCTCTACTGCCACCCTGTGGCCAAGAGGGGAATTGACTGTTATCTGTAGCTCTCTGCTGCCACCCAGTGGTGTTTGGTGTGCATGACATTCTGTCAGCAGTTTGGGATAACGGGAACTGAGATCTCTGCTGCCACCCTGTGGCCAAGAGAGAAATTGCACTGCTTTCTGTAGCTTTCTTGTGCCACCTAATGAAATTCTGTGTGCATGACATCCAATCAGTAGGATTATAATTCTGGGAACTGTGGCAGGTTTGGATCTCCATACTGGAAACTCTTCGTGTTGCTCAGAAAGCGGTAATAAAGGAGGTGGGTAGCAGGCAACCCAGGAAGCTCTAGAGTTTACTTCCTCTTCTTTCCACAAGGTGGCAACAGAAAGCGCATTTCCCAGAATATCTACCTTGTCCTCGGACGCTATGTCCTTTTTCTCCACTGGGTGGCAGCAGAGATCTACTGAAACCACCATATTTCCCAATTGCCCACAAGGGGGCAGTAGAGATCTCATTTCCCAGAATTCCAAATGAGTTGCATGGTGTTGTGCCTTAAATATCCACTGGGTGGTGCTAAAGATCTTTGCAAAGGAGCACAATTCCTCCCTTGTCCACAGGGTGGCAGTAGAGATTTCTGTTCCCAGAATTACCAATTAGCTGGCAGGATGCCATGCTCAAGAAATCCCTATTTGTGGAGCCAGAGACTTACTTTCAAACTTACGCCATTCCTCCCTTGCCCACTGGATGGCAGTAGAGATCTCTTCCCAGAATTCCAAGCTCTAGCCTGGAAGTTAAGCACAGAAAATCCCACGGGGAGAGGCTGGGAATGTGACCTGGTGGTACAGTGCTGGCCTCGCATGCATGAAGCCCTGAGTTCGAGGCCACAGCACGATATATACAGAAAATGAAGGGAGTGGCGCTGTCTCTCAAGTGGTAGAGTGATAGCCTTGAGCAAAAGAAGTCAGGGATTGTGCTCAGGCCCTGAGTTCAAGCCCCAGGACTGGCAAACAGAAATAATAAGAACGGAAATGCCAGCATTCCCTGGTTTCTGTGCTCCTAGTGGTTTGAGCCTCTAGGGTGGCAGTGTTAGTCTGCCATGTTGGGTCCCCAACACACAGAATATGAAGAACCATGATTCTCCAGATGCGTGAATTGAACACGGGGCTTAATGCATGCAAGGCAAGCACTCTACCGCTGGGCCACCTCCCTAGTGCTTTTCAGCAGGGTTTCCTGGGCTTAACTTCCTGAATAAGATTGGGAATCTGGGAGCAGAGATCTCTACTGCCACCCTGTGGCCAAGAAGGTAATTGACTTCTTTCTGTAGCTCTCTGCTGCCACCCTATGGAGATTCATTTGCATGACATCTGGCCACAGGTTGGAATAATGGAAACAGAGATATCTGCTGCCACCCATTGGACAAGGGAGGAATTGCTCTGCTTTCCTTTGTCTATGGCGCCATCCAGTGGAATTCTGTGTGTATGACATCCTGCCAATGGGATAATTCTGGGAACTGTGACAGCATTGGATCTCCATGATGGCAAGTCTAAGTGTTGCTATGAAAGCCTTCATGATGAAGATGGGTGGCAGGTTCCCCTTCAGTCCCCAGAGAATACTTCCTCTCCTGTCCACAGGGTACAGCAGAGACCACATTTCCCAGATTGACTAGGTTGAACTAGCATGCTATGTAGGTATTCTCCACTGGATGGCAGCAGAGATCTCCTAAAAGCAGAAATTTTCCCTCTTGCCCACAAGGTGGCAGTAGAGACCTCATGTCCCAGAATTCCAAATGCATTGTAGGATGTTGTGCCTTAAATATCCACTGGGTGGGGCTAGAGATCTATGCAAAACAGCACAATTCCTCCATTGACGACAGGCTGGCAGTAGAGATACCCATTCACAGAATTACCAAGCAGCTGTCAGGATGTTATGTGCACCAAATTCTACTGGGTGGCGGCAGAGAGTTACTTTCAAACTTACGCAATTCCTCCCTCGGCCGCAGGATGGAAGTAGAGATCTTTGTTACCAGAATTCCAAGCTCCAGCAAAGAATTTTAGCACAGAAATCCCCACTGGTAGTGGCTGGGAATGTGGCCTGTCCTCATAATTCCAAGCTCCAGCCAGGAAGTAAAGCACAGAAAATCCCATTGGGAGAGGCTGGGAATGTGGACTAGTGGGACAGTGCAGGCCTCCCATGCATGAAGCCCCGGGTTCCATTCCCCAGCCTGACACACACAAGAAAAGAAGGGAGTGGTGCTGTGGCTCAACTGGTAGAGTGCTAGCCTTGAGCCAAAAGAAGACAGGGACAGCGCTCAGGCCCTGAGTTCAAGCCCAGGACTGGCAAACAGAAAAAAAAGAAAGAAATACCAGTATTCCCCCCTTACTGTGCTCCTGGTGTTTTGAGCCTCTATGGCGGCATGCCAAGAATACCATGTTGGTTCTTCTCGACGCAGAGAATGAAGAACCATGAATCACCTGACCCAGGAATTGAACCCAGTGCTGCGTGCATGCGAGGCGAGTGCTATACCGCTAGGCCACATATGCAGTGCTTTTCAGCAGAGTTTCCTGGACATAATTTCCTGCATGGAAGTTGGGATTCTGGGAGCAGAGATCTCTACTGCCACCCTGTGGCCTAGAGAGGAATTGACTGCTTTCTGTAGCTCTCTACTGCCACCTAGTGGATTTTGGTGCTCATGACATCCTGTCAGCAGGTTGGGATAATCAGAACAGAGATCTCTACTGCCACCAAGGGGACAAGGGAGGAATTGCAATGCTTTTGCTGACTCTCTGGCGCCACCAAGTGGAATCTGTTTCCCTGACACCCACCCACTGGGATTATAATTTTGGGAACTGGGGCAGGTTTGTGTCTCCATTTTTGCAAGTCTTAGATTTTCTCTGAAAGCGTTCATGATGAAGATGGGTGGCTTGCCTCCCACCAAGAGGTGGGGAGTACTTTCTCTCCTGTGCAAAAGTTGGTAGCAGAGAGCGCATTTTCCAGAATTCCTTGCTTGTCTTTGGATGCTATGTCCTTATTCTCCACTGGGTGGCAGCAGAGATCTACTGAAAGCAGCACATTTCCCTCTTCCTTCAAGGTGGCAATAGAGACCTCATTTCCCAGAATTTCAAATATAATGCAGGATGTTATGTGTTAAATATCCACTGGGTGGGGCTAGAGGTCTATGCAAAGCAGCACAATTCCTCCCTTGACCACAGGGTGGCAGTATAGATCTCTGTTCCCAGAATTCCAATTTGCTGGCAGGATGCCATGTGCACCAAATTCCACGTGGTGGCGCCAGAGAGTTACCTTCAAATGTATGCAATTCCTCTCTCAGCCACAGGGGTGGCAGTAGAGATCTCTGTTCCCAGAATTCCAATCAACAGGCAGGGAGTTAAGCACAGAAATTCCCACTGGTAGAGGCTGGGAATGTGGCCTAGTGGGACAGTGCTGGCCGCGCATGCATGAAGCCCTGGGTTCGATTACCCAGAGAGACATACACAGAAAATGAGGGGAGTGGTGCTGTGGTTCAAGTGGTAGAGTGCTAGGCTGGAGCCAAAAGAAGCCTGGAACAGTGCTCAGGCCCTGCGATCAAGCCCCAAAACTGGCAAACAGAATAAAAAAAGAAAGAAAATGCCAGCATTCCCCCCTTTTGGTGCTCCTGGTGGTTTGAGACTCTAGGGAGGAATTGCAAGGCTGCCATGTTGGATCCCCACCACACAGAAAATGAAGAACCATGATTCTCCTGACGCGGGAATTGAACATGGGGCTTAATGCATGTGAGACGAGTGATCTACCGCTAGGCCACCTCCCCAGTGCTCCTACTTGGAGAGGCTGGGAATGTGGCCCAGTGGTAGAGTGTTGGCCTCGCCTGCATGAAGCCCTGGGTTTGATTTCCCAGCCCGACATACACAGAAGATGAAGGGAGTGGTGCTGTGGCTCAAGTCGTAGAGAGCTAGCCTTGAGCCAAAAGAAACCAGGGACAGCGCTCAGGCCCTGATTATAAGCCCCAGGAGTGGAAAACAGAAAAATAGAAAGGAAATCCCAGCATTCCCCCCTTCCTATGCTCCTGGTGGTTTGAGCCTCTAGGCTGCATGATAGGGCTGTCCTGTTGGTTCTCCGTGACACAGAGAATTAAGAACAATGACTCCTTTGACTCAGGAATCAAACCCGGGGCTGCATGCATGCCAGTGCGAGCGCTCTACCACTAGGCCACCTCCCCAGTGCATTTCAGCAGGGTTTCCTGGGCTTATATTGCTGCCTGGAGGTTGAGATGCTGGGAGCAGGGATCTCTACTGCCATCCTGTGGCCAAGAGTAGAATTGACTGCTTTCTGTAGCTCTCTGCTGCCACCCTGTGGACAAAAGTTGAATTGTGCTATGTTTCAGGAACTCTGTAGCTCCACGCAGTGGAATTTAGTGTGCATGACAGCAATCTACGAGTGTGGAATTCTGGGAAATGAGATCTCAAGTGCCACCCTGTGTCCAGGAGGGGAATAACTGCATTTTGTTCCTCTGACGGCACACAGTGGACTTCTGTGTGCATGACGTCCTGTCAACTTGTTGGCATAATGGAAATAGAGATTTATGCTGCCACCCTGTGGACAAGGGAGGAAATGTCCCACTTTCATTGGTCTCTTGTGCCATCCAATGGAATTCTGTATGTATGGCATCCTGACAGTGGGATGATAATTCTGGAAACTGGCAGTTTGGATCTCCATGTTGGCAAGTCTTAGTGTTGCTAAGAAAGCTTAACTAATAAAGGTGGGTGTCAGGCCTCCCTTCAGTCCCCAGGGAGTACTTCCTCTCCTGTCGACAGGGTACAGCAGAGACCGCATTTCCCAGAATAACTAAGAATGACTAGCTTGAACTAGGATGCTATGTATGTATTCTCCACTGGGTGGCAGCAGAGATCTACTGAAAGCAGAAAATTCCCCTTTTTGCCCAAAGGGTGGCGCTAGAGATCACATTTCCCAGAATTTCCAAAGTGTTGCAGGATGTTATGCCTTAAAGATCCACTGGGTGGGGCTAGAGATCTATGCAATGAGCACAATTCCTACCTTATCCACAAGGTGGCAGTAGAGATGCCCATTCTCCAGCCAGGATGTCATGAGCACCAAATTCCACTGGGTGGCGCCAGAGAATCATTTTTAAACTTACACAATTCCTCCCTCAGCCACAGGGTGGCAGTAGAGATCTTTGTTCCCAGAATTGCAAGCTCCAGCCAGGAAGTTAAGCACAGAAAATCCCACTGGGAGAGGCTGGGAATGTGGCCTAGTGGTACAGTGTTGGCCTCGCATGCATGAAGCCCTGAGTTCAATTCCCCATCCCAACATACACAGAAAATGAAGGGAGTGGCACTGTGGCTCTAGTGATACAATGCTACCCGTAAGCCAAAAGATGGCAGGGACAGTGCTCAGGCCCTGAGTTCAAGCTCCAGGACTGGCAAACTGAGAAAAAAGGAAGGAAATCCCAGCATTCCCCCCCTTCCTTTTCTCTTAGTGGTTTGAGCATCTGGGGAGGCATACCAAGGCTACCATGTTGTTTTTCTGCCACGCAGAGAATGCAAAACCATCATTCTCCTGACCAGGGAATTGAACAGGGGTCTGCATGCATGGGAGGCGAGTGTTCTACCGCTAATCCACCTCCAGAGTGCTTTTCGGCAGGGTTTCCTGGGCTTAAATTCCTGCCTGGAGATTGGGAAACTGGGAGCAGAGATCTTTACTGCCTCCCTGTGGCCAAGAGGGGAATTGGCTGCTTTCTGTAGCTCTCGTGCCACCTAGTGAAATTCGGTGTGCATGACATCTGATCAGTAGGATTATAATTCTGGGAACTGTGGCAGGTTTGGATCTCCATATTGGAAACTGTTATTGTTGCTCAGAGAGCGTTAATAATGGAGGTGGGTGGCAGGTACCCTAGGAAGTTCTAAAGTCTACTTCCTCTTCTGTCCACAAGGTGGCAACAGAGAGCACATTTCCCAGAATGCCTACCTTGTCTTCAGATGCTATGTCCTCATTCTCCACTGGGTGGCAGCAGAGAACTACTGAAAGCAGCACATATCTCTCTTGCACACAGGTGGCAGTAGAGATCTCATTTCGAAGAATTCCAAACACGTTGCAAGATGTTATGCCTTAAATATACACTGGGTGGGGCTAGAGATTACTTTTAAACTCATGCAATTCCTCCCTTGACCACAGGATGGCAGTAAAGATCTCTGTGCCCATAATTCCAAGCTCAAACCAGGAAGTTAAGCACAGAAATCCCCACTGAGAGAGGCAGGGAATGTGACCTAGTGGTACAGTGCTGGCCTCGCATGCATGAAGCCCTGGGTTCTGATTCCCCAGCCCGACATACACAGAAAATGAAAGGAGTGGCGCTGTGGCTCAAGTGGTAGAGTGCTAGCCTTGAGCCAAAAGAAGACAGGGACAGCCCCAAGACTGGAAAACTGAACAAAAAGAATGGAAATGCCAGCATTCCCCCCTTCCTGAGCTCCTGGTGGTTTGAGCCTCTAGAGCGGCATGCCAAAGCTGCCATGTTGGTTCTCCACAACACAGAAAATGAAGAACCATGTTTCCATGACCCCGGAATTGAACCTGGACCTTAATGCATGTGAGGCAAGCACTCTACCACTAGACCACCTTCCCAGTGCATTTCAGCAGGGTTTGCTGGGCTTAATTTCCTGCCTGGAAGCAGTGATCTCTACTGCCACCCTGTGGCCAAGAGGCGAATTGACTTCTTTCTGTAGCGCTCTGCTGCCATCCAGTGGAGTTTGGTGCGCATGACATCCTGCCAGCAGGTAGGGATAATGGAAACAGAGATCTCTGCTGCCACCCAATGGACAAGGGAGGAATTGCACTGCCTTCGATGGCTCTCTGGCGCCACCCAGTGGAATTCTGTATGCATGACATCCAGACAGTGGGATCATAATTCTGGAAACCATGGCAGGTTGGGATATCCATGTTGGCAATCCCATTGTTGCTCAGAAAGAGTTCATGATGAAGGTGGGTGGCAGGGCCACCTCCAGTCCCCAGGGACTTCTGCTTTCCAAAGGGTACAGCAGAAACCACATTTCCCAGAATGACTACCTTGAACTGGGGTGTTATGTATTGATTCTCCACTGGGTGGCAGTAGAGATCCACTGAAAGCAGAAAATTCCCCTTTTGCCCACAGGGTGGCACCAGAGATCACATTACTCAGAATTCCAAACATGTTGCAAGATGTTATCCCTTAAATATCCACTGGTTGGGGTTTGAGATCTATGCAAAGCAGCAAAATTCCTCCCTTGACCACAGATCTCTGTTCCAGAATTCCAATCTCCAGGCAGGATGTCATGCACACCAATTTCCACTGTGTGGCGCTAGAGAGTTACTTTCAAACTTATGCAATTCCTCCCTTGCCCACAGGATGGCAGTAGAGTTCTCTGTTCCTAGATAGATAGATAGATAGATAGATTTACAGATAGATAGATGTATGGATTTATACATACATGCTCACATACATACATACATATGTGCATACATATATGCATTGAGATTTAAATAGATACATAGGTGTTTAGAAGGATAGATAGGTAGATAGGTAGATAGTTACATAGATAGATAGATAATTGGATAGAGAGTTAGATAGATATACTTGGCCACATAGCTAGATAGATAGGTATATAGATAGTTACATAGATAGATATGTAAATACCTAGAAAGATAGCTATTTACATAGTAGAGAGATAGTTATTCAGGTAGGTATATGGATAGAAAAATAAATTGACAGATAGATTGATGGATAGATGGATAGATAAATAGATAGATAGATAATTAGTTACATACGTACATAAATACATTGAGATTTAGTTAGATACATAGCAAGATAGAAACTTAGAAGGATAGATAGGTAGGTAGATAGGTAGATAGATACATAAATAGAGATAGTTACATAGATAGATAATTGCATAGATAGTTAGTTAGATACATGGTTAGAAGGATAGTTAGATAGCTACATAGATAGCTACATAGATAGATAGATAGATAGATAGATAGATAGATAGATAGATAGATAGATAAATAGATAGATATTCTGATGAGTAGATAGATACATAGATATATACATTTATAGACTGTTTGATAGATAATTCATTAGATATATAGTTACATATATATTTACATAGTTACATAGATAGATATTTAGATAGGTATATTCATACATTCATACATACGTACACACACATACATACATACTGTGAGATTTAGTTAGATACATAGTGTTTAGAAAGTTATATAGATAGATAGGTAGGTAGGTAGATAGGTAGATTGTTACTTAGATAGCTAGTTACATCCAAAGGTAGTTACATGGATAGGTAGTTACAGAAAGAGATAGCTAGGTAGTTAGTTACATACATAGATAGATAATTGGATAGAGAGTTCGATAAATAGATAGCTAGATAGATGGATACATAGCTTTATAGTTACATAGATGTATAGATACTTAGTAATACATAGTTACATAAATGGAGAGAAAGATATATATACAGATTCATAGATAGATAGGTATTCACTTAGGTATATAGGTAGATACATAGATAGATTGACAGATCAATAGATAATTATTTAGATAGTTACACAGATAGATGATAGATAGATAGATAGATAGATAGACAGATAGATACATACATACATACATACATACATACGTACATACATACATACGTACATACATACATTGAGATTTAATTAGATACATAATTAGATAGAAACTTAGATACATAGGTAGGCAGATACATATGTAGACAGTTAGATTGATAGTTACATACAAAGTAAGTTAGATAGGTAGTTACAGAAATAGATTGATAGTTACATATTTACATAGACAGATAGATAATTGGATAGAGAGTTAAATAGATAGCTAGATAGATGGCTGCATAGGTAGTTACATAGTTAGATAGTTACATTGCTAGGTAGATACATAGTTAGATAGATAGTTACATAGATAGACAGGTAGATATATACCTAGAAAGATATATAGTTAGATAGGTAGTTATACTGTTAGGTATATGGATCAATAGATAGATACTTACATAGATAGATTGGTACATAGATAATTAGTTAGATAGATAGTTACACACAGATAGATACAAAGATAAATAGATAGATAGATAGATAGATAGATAGATAGATAGATAGATAGATACGTAGATACATACATAGATACTTACATAGATACATTCAGAGTTAGTTAGATACATAGATAGAAAGTTTCATGGATATATAGGTAGGCAGATGGGTAGATAGACAGATAGATACACACAAAAGTTACAAAGATATGTAGTTACATGAATAAATAGATAGGTAGATAGTTACATAGATTATTGTATAAACAGATAGTTACATAGATAGTTAGATAAATAGCTAGATAGATGGGTGCATAAATAGTTACATAGATACTTAGTAGATCGTTACATAGACGGGCAGATAGATAGATACCTAGAAAGATAGGGTGTTAGATAGTTAAATAGATAGCTATTCAGATAGGCATATAGGTAGATAAATAGGTAGATAGATAGATAGATAGGTAGATAGATAGATAGATAGATAGATATAGATAGATAGATATTTACATGGATAGATTGTTAGATACATAGATAATTAGTTAGAGAGCTCATTAGATAGATAAATACATACATACATACATACATACATACATACATACATACATACATGCATACATACATACAATTAGAGAAAGTTAGATACAAAATTAGATGGATAGACAAGTAGGTAACTAGTTAGACAGATAAATAGTAACATACAAAGATAGTTACATTGATAGGTAGATAGTTGCATAGGTAGATAGATAGATAGATAGATAGATAGATAGATAGATAGATAGATGGAAAGTTAGATAGTTAGATAGATAGTTAGATAGCTAGATAGTTACATAGAGAGGTAGAAGGATACTAAGATATATAGTTACATGGATGGACAGATAGATAGATATCTAGAAAATAGATCAATAGATAGTTGGATACATAGTTATACACATAGGTATATAAAGGTATAAATACATACATACATAGATACAGAGATACATACACACATACATACCTACATTGATACATTGAGTTTTAGTTAGATACAGAGTTAGATAGAAAGTTAGATTGATGGATAGGTAGGTAGATACTTACATAGTTAGATATATAGATAGTTATATACAAAGATAGTTACAAAGATGGTAGATAGTTACATATATAGGTAGATGCATAATAACATAGATGGATAGATAATTGCATACATTGAGAGCTAGACAGTTAGTTAGCTAGATAGACAGTTACATTGATAGATGGATATTTAGTTAGATATATAGTAACAGAGATGGACTGATAGATACATAGAAAGGTAAAGAGTTAGATAGATAGTTATCCACATTGGTATAGATAGATAGATAGATAGATAGATAGATAGATAGATAGATAGATAGATGCATGCATACAAACATACATAAATGCATACATACTTACATACATAGATTCATTGTGAATTAGATACATAGATAGTAAGTTAGAGGTATAGATATGTATATAGATAGATAGATAGATAGATAGATAGATAGATATTTCCATACAAAGATTTTACATAGTTACAGAAATAGAACGATAGTTACCTAGATAGATAATTAGAAGAGTTAGATAGTTAGATAATATTTAGTTAGATAGCTAGATATATAGATAGATAAAGAGTTACATAGGTAGATAGATACTTTGTTTTATACATACATAGGTAGTTAGATAGTTATTGAGATACTTATATAAATATATACAGTAATAGATTGACAGATAGATAGTTACATACATACATTATTAGTTAGATAATTAAATAGTTACATAGATCGATTGATCAGTAGATAGATAGATAGATAGATAGATAGATAGATAGATAGATAGATACATACATACATACATACATACATACATTCATACATACATACATACATGGATACATAGATACATTGAGATTAGTTAGATACACAGTTAGAAAGTGAGATACATAAATATGTAGGTAGATACATATGTAGATATTAAGGTAGTTAGATAGTTATATTCAAAGTGAGTTACAGAGTTAGGAGAAAGTTACATAAGTAGATAGTTAGATAGATAGAGTAAGATAGTTGGATAGATAGCTAGCCAGATAGTGAGATATATAGTTACATAGATAAATAGTTACGTTGATACGTAGATAATTAGATAGATAGTTATATAGATCGACCGATAGACAGATACCTAAAAAAAATATTGTAAGATAATTAGGTAGTTAGTTATAGCGATGGGTTTATAGATAGGTAGATAGGTAGGTACATAGATAGAATGGTAGATAGTTACATAGATAGAAATATAGATACATAAATACATTGATACTAGGATAGATACATTGAGTCAGTTAGATACATGGTTAAAAGGAAGATACATATATAGATAGGTAGTTAGATAGTTATTCACATAGTCATATAGATAGATACAGAGATT
>NW_025956893.1:0-35344 GCF_023159225.1 Perognathus longimembris pacificus
TGAGAGAATGCAGGGAATGATTTTGATACTTCGCAATTTGTGCAGATTTTCTTTGTGCCCTAAGATGTGATCTATTTTGGAAAATGTTCCATGTGCTGCCAAAAACAATGTCTATTCTGGTATTGCTTGATGAATTATTCTGTAGTTGTTGGTTATGTCTATTTGGTCTATGCACTTGTTTAGTTTTGTGGTTTCTTTGTTCCGTTTTTGGCATGTTGATCTGTCCAGAGGTGACCATGGAGTGTTAAAGTCTCCAATTATCAATGTATTTGGGTCTATGAGTGTTTTTAGAGTTAGTAGTGTTTGTTTGATGAAGTTGGGTGCTCCTGTATTTGATGTGTGCATATTTAGGCTGGTTAAATACTCCTGTAGGAGTGAACCCTTTATTAGTATGTAGTAACCTTCTTTGTCTCTTCTTACCATTTTTAATTTGTAGTCAATTTTATCTGATCCTAGAATTGCAACTCTAGCCTTCTTTTGGGGGGCATTTATTGGTAGATTTTATTCCATCCTTTCACGTTTAGATGTTTGCATTTGCTGGATAGATGTGTCTCTTGGAGGCAACAGAAAGATGGATTTTGATTTTTGATCCAACTAATGAGCCTGCGGCTATGAATGAGAGTTTAGCTGTGTACAGTATTCTTGGTTGATAGTTTTTCTTATTTAGGGTTTGGTATACTTCATGCAGGCTCTCCTTGCTTTCAAGGTTTCTGTTGAGAAGTCTGGGGTAATTCTGATTGGTTTTCCTTTATATGTGATTATTTTCTTCTCCAAAACAGCTTTAAAGATTCTTTCCTTGGACTCTATTAATCCTGTTTTGTTGACAATGTGTCGGTGGGATGTCCTCCTTTGGTCTGGTCGGTTTTGGGTTTTAAATGTTTCTTGTATCTGTATCAGCCTCTCCTCTGGGATATTTGGGAAGTTCTCAGCTATATTCTATTAAATAGTTTGCCCATTCCCCTAATTTTTTCTCCAGGTTTTCCTCAATATCTATTAGCCTTAAATTGGGCTTCCTGATTGGCTCTTGTGGCTCCTGGAGTAATCGGTTTTGTCGATTGGATTGTTTTGGTATTGTTTTTTTGACATTTCTTCATAGAGTCTAGGGAATCTACAGCTCCTGAGATTCGATCCTCTGCTTCTTCTAGTTGGGAGTGTAGACTAGCTACTTGATTTCATATCTCTTTTCCTTCTGACTGGTCTTTCCTGATGACTTCCATGTCCTTGCTATAAGTATCTCTTACGTCCTGCATGGAATTCTTTTCTTCATTAATATGGTTTTGAGTGCTGTCTCTCAAATCTTTTAGATGGGTAACTATCTTTTCGTTTGCCTCTTCAAGTTCTTCTATCTTTCTCTATGTTGAGGCCATGAAATCGTCTATTACTTAATGGATTGATTGATGTCTATGGATGGATGGATTCTATGTCTTTCATTGACTGCTCTGCTTCCTGCTTGTTTTGAGTGGGAAACTGGACTCCATTGTTTGCCATCTTGTGTTTCTTCCGCCCATTTGGAATGGGAATGCCAATCTACAAGCACCTTTGAGCACCATTTAAGACACTAAGTAGACCTTACCAAGCAATGTCGTGTAAATCTTAGAAGTTCACAATTATATACAGATACCTTGTATAACTGTAGATAGAATTTGATTTGGTGTTCCTAAAGAATACATTTTCAACATAACAACCAATCCTGAGCCCTGTATTCAGTAGTTAATTATATACCGTTACAATACTATGAACAATTTTTGTTCTTATACACTTTTTGAACTGGCTGGATTTCTTTATGAACCACTTTGATTCACTTGGGTTGAACAGGAATACCCTCTATCCAATAACCAGGGCTCAATGGAGTCTGGAGGTCCTGGAGGTAAACATGGAGGGTAGGTTAGAGGTAGTGAAGAGAATCGAGTAAAATGTAATTGGGGAGGGATGATTTTGGTTTAGTTTCAGTGGTGTGGAAATGTGAAGAGTAGAACCGGTAGAAAGAACGAGGTTAAAATGATAGATAATGGAGAGTTAGCAGAAGAGTGTGAAGGTGTTAGTCACAAGAAACGAATTAAAAAGAAAGAGAATGTGAATTGAGAATAAATAAAAAACAATGGAAGACAAATGCACAAAACACAGAAAAATTAACAATCCCCCACAGAAAAAGAAAATAAAGGAATGATAAAACAATCAAAAATGGAAAACAAAACATCAACGACATCTCAAGATGAAAAATAGAAAAAAAATGTTTAAAAAAATGTTTAAACCAATGGAGTCTTCCTTGTTTGGGTGTGCTTTCTCCAGTCTCGGGTTTCCTTGCAAGCATTTGCATGCTTGTCTGTTTCAACCTGCTTTCAGTTTTCAGGGGGTGGATCAGCTCTGACCCTCCTCCCCTGTCAGTGAAATCCTGAGGCTCTGTGGTTCGCACAGCTTGCACATAGGACTTGGGTGTCCTCTGTAAATGGGGGATGTGAACAGTCATGGGAGACCTGGCTCCTCCCATCTGCTGTGAGACTGGTGCTTTTATCGCCTGGCTTTGAAGAGCCTGTGTACTCAGCAGGGCGGGTTGGCTCTGGACTGGTTTACCTGTCTGAGAGCCGCTTGCCTGTGGGTGTTTCCTCCCTCATGGGCAGGACAGCCTCCTGAACAGAGCTGGCTATGGAATTCAGCTCCATTTTGCCTGGGAATTAGGCTTCCTCTGTGATGGGGCCATTTATCTGTCTCGGGAACTGTTTGTTCTCCTATCTGGTTGTAACTTGCTGCTAGTACCTGCTCTCCACTTTCCGTTTTAATTTAGAAATTCTGGCGAGCAGGGCGGGCACCTCTGACTGAGTTCACCTGAGTTGTGAACTGTGGCCCGGATGAGCTTCCTACCTGGGTAGGGGTTGTCCTGCTTGGTGGAGCTGGCTCTCATTGGTCCGTCCCTCTTGCCCTTTTCAAAGCTGGCCCCTTTGTCCTGGCTTTCCCAGGCCAGGTTTAATTCCAGTCTGGTCTGACCCTATGCCAGTGTCAGAGATGGCGCTGAGCTCTGGCAGTGGGGGAAGGCTACCTCCCAAAAGTTTCTCTGTGGGCACGAGTGAGAATATCTTTTGTGGGGTACTCATGCTTTGTCTGAATTTTCGTCCTGTCCATGCTCAGCCTGTGATCCACGTCTGTCTGCCACCATCTGGAGGATTTCTTCTTGGTCACCTCTGTGTGCTTTAGGTGCACGAACTGTGGGACACTGTGCCAGCACCTGCACTGGCATGGCAGAGGGATGGGGCCCAGAACTCAAATCTGTGTTTTCAGGCTAGCAAAGTCGATTTTTCCTTCCTGGACAGAATCCCTGTACTGTTATAACTTACTTGGGCTGTCTTTCTAGGAGTAAAAGTTTCTGGAGTGGTTAAACTGGGGTGTTGGAGAGAGCTGAGCTAGGACTCTGCTGCTCCTCCACTCAGGGAAAATATTTTTAAATTGCTGTGTGCTGGTGATTAATGCCTATCTATTTAGAAGACTCAAAGTGCGGATTGCAGTTGGAAGCTAGCCTGGGGAGGAAATTGACTGAGATTCTGGTTTCCATATGAACACCTAAAGAAAACAAAAACCCGAAACAAACAAACAAAAAAAAACAGCAGAAAGTGCAGCTGTGGTAGAGTGCTACCCTTCAGCTCTAAAAATCAGGATCAGTGCCCAGATCAGAACTGGGACCAGTAACCCAGAGACCTAGTGAAATGTTTATTGTGACTAAGCCTGCCTTATTATTTAGAGGTGGAAATGGGCTGTTAAGGGCTTGGGAAGAACTAACTGGGTATCAAACTAATTAAAGTCTCCAAAAATAACTAAAAGTGTATTAAAATGTAGTCTATAATCAGTTGTGCCCAATGTTAATGGATTTAACCCTATATTATGATGGGTATTTGAGTTCATAATTTCCACTTGGTTTACTCTTTGCAGCTTCCAAAGTAGCAGCCGCCCCATTTTTGTTTGAGAAATTAGTAATTGATTTTCTTTTTCATATGTAATTTGGTAAATTCTCTGCTGAGAATTATGATACCTTGTAGAAAGCTGTTGACACACCAATTAGGTGGTTGTCCTGAAGCTAAATGACGCCTGTCAGTTGTTAGGTCAACTGTAAGATTTTGATCGCCTCTGCAGGTGAGCATTTCCTGGCCATTATTTTTAAGGACCCTCACCAGCGCTCATAAAGATTTGTTTAGGTACTGCAGTCATGTTTACTAGTAAATACTTTGGGTGTTGGCTAAGCTCTCCTAGGGCTGCAAAAATCAGTTGGGTCTATAAGAAACAGTGGTGTCAAGACTCTGGCTAATTCCTCCCTTTAGGTGGCTGTCCATGTGTCCTGTTGTATGTGTAACAACATCCTGTGCTTTCACCTAGGAGCCGGTTGTATCCGTAATTCTACAAACAAACATGTTTCCAGATGCTTTCAAATAATGTCCCAAGTGAGAACTGTTGTTTGAAGCATACCCTGTGAGTAAAGATGATGGGTATCAGTGTGGGTTTCTTTAGGAGTAAAGGAAGCAGAGGGTGATTAGGACAATCAGGATCTGGGTGTCCCTTTAGTTGGAGGCATTCACTGTGGTATTGTGGTGGTGGATGAAACAGTAGAAGACAAATTCTCTTCCCTCCACCTTGTGATTGCTTCTACTGCCATATGACAGGGTTGGGCTCAAGATCCACCTGTTAGTGTTCCTACACAGTACGTGTGCATGGTCATGAACACACTGGAGTCACAAGGCTGCACAATCCCCAAGTCTTTCTGCAGACAAATTCACTGTTGCATAGTGGGCTGGGTGAACTTTGTCAGTGCACACTGAGGTATGTCATGGGTACTCATGGAGGCACAGTATCTTGCTGTGGATGTGAACCCTGGGTTGATGAGCAGGAATGTCCCGCTGGACAGTTCACAGAGGCTGCTGTGTCGGGTTTACTATTTGCAGAGATCACCTGGGTTCCTGCTTCTATTCCACACAGCCTCAAGCTATCTGTTGGTTATTTCAAAATAAATATGACTCTGTGTGTGTGTGTGTGTGTGTGTGTGTGCGTGTGTGTGTATGTGTGTATGAGAGAGAGAGAGTATCCATATACATATGTGCACTCATATTGAGCTCAGGGCATCTTTCTTTAATTTATGTTTATTTTCAAGTTGGTGTACAGAGGGGTTACATTTTCATACCTAAAGTAATGAGTACATTTCTTATCAAACTTGCTACCTCGTCCCTCATTTTCTCCTAGATTTTTCACTCCCTCCATTTTTACAGTTAGTTTACAACATACCTTGTAGTTATTACTTTTGCATTCATTCTTGTTTTACCATTTGCCTCGATATTTTGATGCAAGACAAATGCACAAAACACAGAAAAATTAAAAATCCCCCCCAGGAAAAGAAAATTAAAAAAATGATAAAACAAACAAAAATGGAAAACAAAACATCAACGACATCTCAGAGATGAAAAATAGAAAAAAGAGTTTAAAAAAAAGTTTAAAACAATGGAGTCTTCCTTGTTTGGTTGGGCTTTCTCCACTCTCTGGTTTCCTTGCATTGGTCTGTAGACTATTTTGATGCTTGTGTGATTTGACCTGCTTTCAATTTTCAGGGGGTGGATCAGCTCTGACCCTCCTCCCCTGTCAGTGAAATCCTGAGGCTCTGTGGTTCGCACAGCTTGCACATAGAACTTGGGTGTCCTCTGTAAATGTGGGGCGTGAACAGTCTTGGGAGCCCAGGCTCCTCCCATCTGCTGTGTGACTGGTGATTTTATCGCCTGGCTTTGAAGAGCCTGTGTACTCAGCAGGGCGGGTTGGCTCTGGACTGGTTTACCTGTCTGAGAGCCGCTTGGCTGTGGGTGGTTCCTCCCTTATGGCCATGACAGCCTCCTGAACAGAGCTGGCTATAGAATTCAGCTCCATTTTGGGCTAGGAATTAGGCTTCCTCTGTGATGGGGCCATTTATCTGGCTCGAGAACTGTTTGTTCTCCCATCTGGTTGTTCCTTGCTGCTAGTACCTGCTCTCCACTTTCCGTTTTAATTTAGAAATTCAGGCAGGCAGGGCAGGCACCTCTAGCTGAGTTCACATGAGTGTGTGAACTGTGGCCCGGATGAGCTTCCTACCTGGGCAGGGGTTGTGCTGCTGGGTGGAGCTGGCTCTCATTGGTCCGTCCCTCTTGCCCTTTTCAAAGCTGTCCCCTTTGTCCTGGCTTTCCGCAGGCCGGGTTTAATTCCAGTCTGGTCGGACCCTATGCCAGTGTCAGAGATGGCGCTGTGCTCTGGCAGTGGGGGAAGGCTACCTCCCAAAAGCTTCTCTGTGGGCACGAGTGAGCATATCTTTTGTGGGGTACTCATGTTTCTCTGCATTTTTGGCCTGTCCATGCTCAGCCTGTGATCCACGTCTGTCTGCCACCATCTGGAGGATTTCTTCTTGGTCACCTCTGTGTGCTTTAGGTGCACGAACTGTGGGACACTGTGCCAGCACCAGCACTGGCTTGGCAGAGGGATGGGGCCCAGAATTCAAATCTGTGCATTTCACACTATTTCAGAATAAATGTTTTTATTTTTAGGATTAATTCCCTTAGATTATTAGGCAGTTTGAATTTGTTTTTTCTTAGAGTGCTTGCTTGCAATACCAGATTTGAATAAAGCTGCAGTTTGTTCAGAGAAGAAAACTTCAGTTCTGTATATCATACTGTCTGCTAAGGAACCTCTAATCGCAGTCATATTCTTTCTGGAGTTGTACTTCTGTCCACAGACATAGAGCTTCATGCTTATTTATACTTCTAATTATTTTCATATATGCCACTAAGTCCTGCCTTGTCTACTCATTATTGTACAAGTTTTAAAGGGAAGGAGCACACTGAAACATTTTCTATAATTTAATTGGAGAGAAGAGTCTCATAGACTCCTCTGCCTGGGCTGGCTTCCAACTGTGAACTGTGATCTCAACCTCCTTAGTAGCTACGATTATTGGCATGAGCCACTGGTGCCAGGCAACTTGTCACATTGTTTTTCCCACCAAATGTCCATCCAGTTTGTAGAAAATCTAACTTTGGCTTTGTCAGGATTGATTGCAATCATGATCATTTCAGTGATATTCAACTCTGTGCTTCATCTTCTGCTTTTGTTGCTCTCAATCTGTTTATGAGGGCCTTTAGAAGTGTCTTCTTAGCCACGATGCTTGCATGAAGCATCTTTTCTGAATAGCCATACTTTTAACTATGGTCCTCCAGAGAATGCTCCCTTTTCATGTTAGCAAATGGTACAAGGAAGAAGGTTTTCAAGGTTCAATAAATTACATGCGCATGGAATCAAACAGATGTAAGCACGTTTACTTACTGGAAAGTTTGTGAATGGTGAGTCACAATTCACAACAGCAGTGTACCATTTAGCAAACTCAAGAGGTTTAGAAAATTAAAATGTATTCTTTTGGAGCAGAATATACGTATATATCAGTTCATCAGAATAATATTTTTCCTCTTAAATAATATGGTTAAGAGCAAGTAGTTCTAAGGACTGATGTTTTTGATCATGGAAATAAGGAGGAGACGTAATTTACAAGTTTGCAGAAAGTTAGTTGACATTGTCTAGGGTTGGTAAAGTGAAATTAACTTGAAGCGTGCTTGCCTAGCATGCATGAAGCCCTGGGTTCAATGCCCCAGAACCACAGAAACAGAGAAGGACAGAAGTGGCGCTATGGCTCAAGCGGCAGATTGATAGCTTGAGCAAACATAAGCCAGGGACAGTGCTCAGGCCCTGACTCCCAAGCCCCAGGACTGACAAAACAAAAACAGACCCAATAAAAAGAACCTTCAAAATGGGAACCAGAGGCTGGACAAATCCAGCCCCTGCCTCATGAGACTTCTTCCAGGCTTCATTCAAGGACTGCCATCTAACACCAAGGGACACTGCTGCTCGCCGTCTTCAGGAGGGGCCACATTTCTGCCTTTTACCCCTAATGTTGACGCCCTTTACCAGCAGGAAGCAGCCAGAGAGTCGTCGTCCTTTTCCATAGCTATTAAAAGGCTGGAAGATTAGGTCCCTCCTGGAGGGCTCCAAGCAGATGCCCCCCACCTCATTAAGTCTCCACACAGTTACTGGGTAACCAGCAAGCCTAGAGGCAGGTACCTTCCCCTTCCCTAAGGTCACATCCTAATCCATCTGACCCAATCCCCTGCCCTAGATTAGGCAGGGATGGATGAGGGTCAACTGGTCTCTCCCTTTTCTCCCTTCTCTCCGGCCATGGATCATCACCGCCACAGGGCAGCAGTTCGGTAATAAACTTTCCTCTCCTGCTTTAAAATAAATGTAAAAAAGGGAAACAGAGCTGTGGCTCAAGTGATATAGCATTGGCCTGAAGCTGACAAAGCTTAGGACAGTGGTCTTGTTGAGTTCAAGCATAGCACCCCCTCCCCACCCGAATGCTTCTAATTATGAAGATATGTATATATATATATATATATATATATATTTTTTTTTTAATTGAGAGTTAGTACCTACATAAATTTGACAATATACATTTTAAACTTCCCAGTGATAAACATCATCATTCTAGCGGGGAGGGGAGAAGATGGGGAGGGCGAATGAGGGAGGTAACAGTGCAAGGGGGAGGGGGAGGGGGGAATAATGGAGGTAACAGTACAAGGGGTAGTGGGAGGTGGAGGGGGAGGGGAATGATGGAGGGAACAACAGTACAAGTGGGAGGGGAGGGGGGAGGGCAGGGTAAGCTGAATGATGGTGGTAACAGTTCAAAGGGGAGAGGTAGGGGGAATGATGGAGGGAACAAAGAGTACAATGGGGAGGGGAGGGGTATGATGTAGGTAAAATACAGTACAAGGGGGGAAGGGGAGGGGGCAGGGCAAGGTGGAAAGATGGAAGTATGAAACAGTCCAAGTGGAGAGGGGGAGGGGATGGGGGAATGATAGAGTTAACAAACAGTAGCAGAAGGGAATGGAGAGGGAGGGGAGGGGAATGATGGAGGTAACAGTACAAGGGGAGCTGGAAGAGGAGGGGGGAATGATGGACATAACAAACAGTACAAGTGGGGACAGGAGGGGGGAATTATGGAGGTAACAACAGTACAAGGGGAGAGGTGGTGGGGGAGGGGGGACTGATGGAGGTAACAAACAGTACAAGGGGGGAGGGGGAGTGCGAATAATGGAAATAAGAAACAGCCCGAGGGGGAGGGGGATGATGGAGGTAACAAACAGTACAGGGGGGAGGGGCAATAATGGAGATAAGAAAAAGCACGAGGGGGGAGGGGGAAGTGGGAGGGGGAATGATGGAGGTAACAAGCAGTACAAGGGGGGAGAGGGAGTGGAAAGGGAGGAGGAGGGGGGAATGATGGAGGTAAAAAACAGTACAAGGGGGGAAGGGGAGTGGGGAGGGAGGGGGAGCGGGGAATGATGGAGGTAACCTACAGTACAAGAAAAGTACCCAAGTACTAATGTACAAAACTGGAACCTCTCTGTTCATCACTTTGACAATAAATAAGGGGAAAAAAATAATGTGACAATGACAAATGCTGGGGGTGGGGGGATATGGCCAAAGGGAACTGTTCTACAGTTAGTGGGAATGTAAATTTGTTCAACTATTCTGAAAGCAGTATAACGGTTCCTCAAGACACTGAAAATAGAACTTTCCTATGACCCAGCAATTCCAGGCCTGGGCATTTATCCAATTAACCCCAAACGACACTAAGGCTAACAGTACCACATGTTCATTGCAGCATTGTTTAGCATATACAAGATATAGAATCACCCAGATGCCCCTCAAGAAAATTAATGGATCAATAAAATGTGGTATATGTACACAATGGAATTCTATGCTTTCATCAGAAAGAATGATATTGCTCTAATCATAAGGAAATGGAAATAGTTAGAAAAAAATAGAAAAAATTACACTAAGAAAGCCCTACCCAAAGAAACATAAACCGTATGTTCTCCCTTATTGGTAATAATTAATATATGTCTAGGATAGACCTAGCAGATGATCACAATAGCTCAATAGCTATATACAGATGATTACATAAGATGATGCTAAGAGAAATGGTCTCCAAAATATGGAAATAAGTGGTTTATCATTATGTTGTTAGTTTCACCCTACTGTGTGATTTTTTTCTTTTTTCTTCTGTTCATGTTCCCTATGACTTAGCCCCTGTAGTCACTGCTGATTCTGGTACCATGCTTATTTTATATATGCCTGTCTGAATTAGGGAAGGGAAGGGGAGCATAAAAATGGTGAGATAAAGTGTAAAATGCAATCCAATGCAACAGCAATATTTCCAAGAAAATATGTTGGAAATTAACTGTACAAATTGGGGTGGTATAATTGGGAAGGAGGAAAGGTAGGAAAAAATGAGGGAGTCGTAACAAGTTGGACAAGAAATGTATTCACTATCCAATGTATGTAACTGTACCCCATATGTACTTCACCTTGACAATAATAAAAAAAATTATATTAATCAAAGTGAGCGAGACCAAAAGAAACATATGTTGCATGGTCTCCTTCCTTTATAGTCATGAGAATGGGCCTAGGAATCTACAGGGAAACACAGTGGATAGTAAAAGACAAATCATACCACTTATACATGAAATATTATACAGGATTCTCGACATTCAAACAGTGAGACCAAAGAAGGATATTCTTAGGAGAGGATCACAAAAGCTCAATAGCTATGTGCACATGATAATACAAAAGGATGTTTATTGTAGTGAACTTCAAGAAATGGAAACAAGAGATTTTTTTATTTAACTTTTTATGATTTTCCCCTTTTGTTGTTGTTTGTGATTTCTATGCTTTTTGCCTTGTATGTAAATTTATCTGTTTGGGGTAGAGTAAAGGGAAGTACAGACATGGTAGAACAAAATGTGAACAAATGGAGGAAGGAAACTCATAAGATACATTGTGCTGAAAATTAATCTGTATAACTTGGGGATGGTTTGAGGCAGGGGGGAGGGAATGGGGTAGTAAATGAAGGAAGAGGTCACTTTGTTCAAAAAGAAATGTACTCAGTACATGACCTATATAACTATAACCCCTTTGTACTTTACAAGAAAAGTAAATTAAAATAATGAAAATAAAAATTGAGAAACAGATATGAAAGAGTAATGGAGGACAAATTTCAGCAATGAATGTTATACATGGAAGTATCACAATGTATCCCCTTGACACAATTGGTATATACTAACAAAAAATTTTAGATAAAGGTTATAAAACTAGAAAATAAAATAAATGCATCTCCCATATATTTAATATTTTACTTGGTCCTTCAGAAATACCACAGGAGCTGTTATATGGATCTTTCAATAGAACCGTCAAAGGAAAAGCCTATAAAACATTTCCCAAGCAATTAAAGGGCTCAATTCAATAAAAATTAATACCCTGAGGCACTCAACCTTTTTTCTTGGAGGCTGCCAAAACTTTCTTATTTTAATATTCCATTTCAACATCTAGGAAATGTGAATGCTAGAGAGGATCCAATCACTGAACATTTCTAAAGTCACATAGGTGTATGCGCTAGGACTCATAGATTATAGGGCTTTAAAATTATATGGATCAAGAACTATTACTGTGCTGTAGAAGTGTGGCCTGACCTTGTATGTTGATTCAGCTTAAGCTCATTGAAATAATAGCACATATTTCAATGGTCAAAGATGAGAAATACATTCACATGCAAGTCATACAGTAACTATAATAATACAATAATAACTGGGCCAGAAAATTCATGGGCTGGACTGTGAAATCAGAAGCTGATATGTAGAAATGCTGTCTGAATTGGGTTTTCTGAAAGGACCCTAAGGTGTTAACTACTGAGTGAAATTTTCTTTTGTCCTTTTTTTTTTTGTCAGTCATAGGATTTGAACTCGGGGCTTGGATTCTCTCTGAGCTGTTTTGTTCAAGTCCAGTACTCTATCACTTTGAGCCACAGTGCCACTTGTGCTTTTGTGGTGGTTAATTGGACATAAGAGTCTCACAGACTTTCCTGCTCAGACTAGCTGTTGATCTGTGATCATCAGACCTCAAGCTCGTGAATAGCTAAATGTACTGGTGTGAACAACTAATGCCTGGCTGAAATTTTCTTGTGACCTATGTGTTAATAATTTCCAAGCCTTTTTATTTGTCATTGGAGACATATGAAACCTAAGTTCTCCTGGGATAGTGTTCTAATATTTACCTGTAGGCCAAATATATATTGGCTGCTAACTCTTTCAGAAGAGTCAATTAAAAAATTTCAAAACTGAATAAGTTGGTTAAGATTGCTCCTTTCCCAGTTCTGTTTTGCCCGTTTTTAGCCTTCTGTCTTTCAATCAGGCTGATTATCTTGCAACGACTGTTGCAACTTTAGACTATGAAGAAAAGCTCTAAATTACTATGAATGGGTGATGATCAAGGATATTATACTTGAGTTCCTGTCTAATTGAATGTAATGGCACTTGAGAATACAGATGTTCTCATCCTTTTGACATCGCCAGGTATCCTTTTCGGAAGGGTGAATGGAAAGGTGCGGAAATGAAGGCCATGGGTATTGTTGGGCTCAAAGTGTCATTCCAGGAGCATGGCAGGTGTTAGTTCTATTGTGCAAGGCAAGGTTTGAATCATCCACATGGCATTTTTGTTGAGTTTTAGAGGAAATATTGGCAAAGCAGAACCATTCTAGAGGGTGGCAAGCCACGAAAACAGAAAATCTGCCTGATAAAGAAGAATTTTGGGTGGGACACCATATTGAGGAAATGTTGACAATGTTTGCTAATATATGGTAGTTCATTTCTCTTACCAAACAGAACTCTGGTCCAAGAGTGGAAGTGACTAGGGAATAAATCTCTATTGAAAATAAGAAGTCCTCCACCACACACATAGTTGTGTCACATAATTTCCTTTTATTTGCTGGCGTCATCATCCTTGATAGAATTCAGCAGTTAGTAGTAGAGATCAGTTCTTGCCTAGACCACACTTAACTAACTTCCATCTTGAAACAACTTCTAAAGTCCAGAATGTTCCCTTCCTTAGCTTATTCTAGTCTTTTGAGATCTTGCTGACTTTTTAAAATGGGATGTTTCTTGCTCAGCACGTTCAATAAAACCCGCTTGTGTAAGAAATGCACCCATCCCTCCAAAAAGACTCACACGATAAGTACAATCTTAAGTACCAATTATGTGTCAAGCCTGTGCTAGGCACACGCAAAGTATTTTGTTGACAGTTGATCATCTGTGAGAACTTATAATGACATTGCGATGTTAGCAGGTGTGTGGAGAAGCAGGGTATATGGAGGAAAGAAGAGATTGATCTGTATTTTCCCCAGTGTGTTGAAGGAAATGTTGAAGGAAGGGAAAGGAAACAGTCCCATGACTACTTGCTCAAGGCGCTGTACAAAGTCTTTTGGCATTTTGTTAGTAGATTGATGGGTGGCCAACATCTACGCCCATTGTTACTGTACATCCCTTATGCATGACTGGCCTTTTAAATAAACTTTCTGGAGATCAGCTTGACATTGCAGGCTATGTGAAATTTTGCCTGGGATTGAATAAAAATGGGTATTTCTTGGAATTTTTTAATAGAATACAGGAGACAGAATCATCATGACTTTTTTGAAAAATAACTTTTGCCATAAAGACCACTTGTTTGCGAGCAGAGGCAGATCTGGTCTCTGGTCAGCTTCTATTCCCTCAGGCTCCTCTGCGGATTCTGTTGTTGGCCTCATTCATGGTCTTTCTCTTGGGTGGTCAGATGTTACAAAGGGCATCACACATCTCTGTCTCGCTTTGGGCCTGGACACACTGATCTTTTTGTTACAATAGGGTTGGTCACCTCGAACTCAACCCTGTGAAAGGTCTGAGGAAATGTGGTTGGAGATGACAACCATGTGACAGATTGCTGTCAGTTCAAGGCCGGTTCCTTGTCAGGGTTGAAAGGAATGACAGGATTATGGTCCCTGGGAAGAGCTCACAGGGGCCTTTCTCAGGGCCAAGGGCACATGGCTTATTCCATGGGGATCTTTACACAATAGTCAATCATTACACAATATGCAGCACTCGATTCCTAAGGCCTTGATGGTGGGGGTAGGTTGATTTTTACTTCCTCTCCTGTTTTTTGGCTATGTTTATAATTCCTAACAGAGTCACCTGGAAAGAGTTGGTAGATAACTTCTCCAGGCCCCTCCCGTGATTCCATCCCTTCTCCTTCTGTGTGAAAACTCATTTTGTAATTTAAACACAAAGAGCAGTTCAATCACCTGTCACTCATGGTCTCAATTACTTGTGGTAATATTTATTTAGCTGCTCTACTGTGGTGGCACTTACTAAAAAATTCATAGAGAATATTAATCAGCTATAATATTATGATAGTATTACCATATTACTGTACAACATTATAAAACAGATTCACAGCAGAGTGTGCTTAGAAAATTTCTAAGTACTGTATGCAAGCATTTAGGTTCTTGACCTACTTAAATATTCATTACGCTAACTTAATTCATTTAGTAATTATTTTCAGATTATATTTATAATATGATTTCCCAGTAGTATTTCCAGGGGCTTATATACATATACTTAATGTAATGTTGTGGGTTTTTTTTTTGCCAGTTCTGAGGCTTGAAATCAAAGCCTTAGCACTGTCCCTGAGATGCTTTTGTTCAAGGCTAGCACTCTACTATTTGAGCCACAGCACTACTCCCAGCTTTTTCTGTTTATGTGGTGGGGAGGAATGGAACCCAGGGCTTCATGCATGCTAGGCAAGCACTCTGCTGCTAAGCCACATTGCCATTCTAACATCTTGGGTCTATTTATGAATTGTTCATTGTGCCAGTCCTGAGGCTTGAACTCAGGGCTTGGGTGCTGTCCTTGTACTTTTGTGCTCAAGACTAGTAGTCTACCATTCGAACCATAGGTCCACTTCCAGTTTTTTTGGTAGTTATTTGGAGATGAGTCTCACAAACTTTCCTGCCTGGCTGGCTTTGAGCTGTGATTCTCAGCTCATAGACTCCTGAGAAGTTAGGATTACAGGTGTGAGCCACTGGCACTTAGCAGCTATTTTTTTTTTGTTTTAAAATCTGATTGGAAAGATAATTTACAATATTTTAAGTGATGGACTGTTTTTCCTAAGTCAAGTATTTTGACATATTTTCTAGGTAAACAGTCATGTTGATGTAAAATATTACATGGAAATATGTTTATGTGTTTATTATGTGGAAGACAGCAATTTGCTTTCTATAATTGTTCATTCACTTGTGAAAAGCCTTTTCCTTCTGTAAATCAGTCTAAAGCTACAAAAATAAGTCCTGAACTATTAGAATCTTATTAAACCATGTATTGGGCACTCTCTCTTCTCTTCTCCTCTCCTCTCCTCTCTTCTCCTCTCCTCTCCTCCCCTCCCCTCCTCTCTTCTCCCCTTCCCTCCCCTCCCCTTCCGTCCCCTCTCCTCCTCTCTCCTCTCCTCTCTTCTCTCACCACCTCTAGTAACAAGGTTTGAATTCAAGGCTTCATCCTGCCATGTATGCCAGCTCAGCTGCTACTTTGCCACTTACAAATCTAGCCCAGCATTTCACTGGTTAATTGGAGATGGAGTCTTTTGGACTTTACTGCTTGGGCTGGCTTTGAACCCTGATCCTCTGGATGTCAGCTTGCTGAGTAACCAGGTTTACAGGCATGAGCCCCAGGTGCCTGGCTAAATCATGTGTTTTAATTTTAACCTGTTTTGTTATGTTCAATGTACACAGCTTAGAAATATGTGATGACAGTAATTTGTATGTAGCAAACTACATTATTCCTAGAGAATTAGAGAATTAGAGGGCACATTTTGGTCATGAGGATTTTTTTAAAAAATAGATGAGTAGAACCCTTGAAATGACAATTAAAAAAATAAGATGGCCCAATATGTATATGAGGAAGTATGATGTAAAACACAATTTAATGAGTTGTATGATCCTAGATGCTATGAATTCTGAGGATCCAACAATGAGGTCTGAGCTTTCATACAGCTCAGCTTTCTAAAAATTGCTGTTAATTGATCTTACATTAATTATCTCATTTCATTGCTAGAACAACCTGAATATTAGATCGGGTAAGTGTTGAAATCGTAATTTGCATATAAGAAAACATAGCCTAATGTATGAAACTGTAACCCATCTGTACATCACTTTGACAATAAATAAGTAATTATTACAAAAAAAAGAAAAGGAAAACACATAGAGAGGCTGCTGGCTACTCCAAGTGGAGGTGATGGTGTCTTTCTAATTATAAGGCACATGGTAGCTGTGAGGATTATTCTAAAAAACGTTTGCTGATCAAAGATGGCCTTTAGAACTTTTGATAACATTGAAAACTACTAGGTCAATCATGACTGCTCTCAACCAACTAATTATGCCTATTTAGAAGTAACAATTATTTGAGAGGATATCATCTTGACAGCATTTTCTATTTTCTGAAAAAAAAAGAAATGTAAGGTTAGACTCCTTTTCTCTATACTGATGATGATGTAGGAGCTCAATGTAGTTCAGTGCCAATGTGATCTTTTTAAATACGACCTATGAAGTTCTGCCTGATGCTTTGCTCATTTGAGCTAAATTTAAAAATTCAAATGTGAAGGGCTTTTAAAAAATAAGTAAGGAATATATTTCTAACAAATGTTTAATCTCTTATTGGAAAACTAGCACTTTGTTGATTCTTTGTTTTTGTTATTGTTTGTGTTGCATGAACGCAGGTGCTGTCCCTGAGTTCATTCACTCTCTTCCTCTCTCTCTCACTTACTCTCTTTCTTTTATCCTTCCTTCCTTCCTTCCTTCCTTCCTTCCTTCCTTCCTTCCTTCCTTCCTTCCTTCCTTCCTTCCTTCCTTCGTTCCTTTGCCAGTCCTGGACTCATGTCCTGAGCAAAGTTGCCCGCAGTTTTTTTTTTTTTGCTCAAGGCTACCACACTACCACTTGAGCCATTGCTCCACTTTTTGCTTTTTTCTATGTATGTGGTGCTGAGGAACCGAACCCATGGTTTCATGTATACAAGGCAAGCACTCTACCACTAGGCCATATTCCCAGCCCTTCTTCCTTTCTTTTCAAGGCTAGTCCTCTGTCACTGTGAACCACACTGCCACATCCAGGTGTTTGTTTTCCTTTTTGTTTTGTAGTTAACTGGAGATGAGACTCTTTAAGAGACATTCTTGTCCTCATTGGCATTAAAACATGATCCTCAAAGCTCAGCCTCCTGAGTAGCTAGGATGACAGACAGGCATGAGCCACCAGCACCCTGCACATTGGGACACTTCTAAAATGTAGATCTTATGCTTAAATACCTCTTCTCCACTGCCTTATGGAAGGAGCCCAAGTTGACCCCAGCCTTTTTAAAATTTTCCTAATACTTATAGCATTCAGCAATAGGAATTCCTGGTTTCTAGAAACTTGTTTTCTTCCTGCTTTTCTGTCTCTGTCTCTTCTTCCTGGAATTTTCCCCATTCATGTCTGCCTGTCAAATGGCTACCCAGCCTTAATGACCTACACAGACGTCAAGTTGAAATGATAAGCATTCTCTTAAATCCTCCAGGTAGATCAGAAGCTGTGCTAGTACTGGTTATATTGCTCTTCCTAATAATGCCACATAATTCACATGCAGTTTGTTTCTGAGCTGGTCTGTCTCCCTTGTGTCTTCCTCTGTAGCACATTTGTATCAGAGTTCTATGGAGAGTTGGGAAACAGATCTCAATGAACTCGTGTTCCAATAGGAGGTGATTTGGTTCATTCTAGCTGATACCTCTATTGTCTATATCTATTAGATAATGGGGTTGGGTTCAAGGACTTCCAAATGTCATTCTTTCCTTCAAATTTGGCCTTGTAAAACAATTTATTTTAATAATAGGACACGGAAGTTTACATTCTGTTATATTTTGTTAAATGGAGATACTGTAATTCTATTTTTTTTAAATCTTGAAGTCTTTGTACAAAGGAGTTGTATTCACCATATCAGTTGAGTACAATGCATCCCCTTCCGTCATTCTCCCCATCTCTCCTAGCCTCATGACTTGCCTCAGCTTTCTTATCCTTAAAAGATATGTACAAAGTACACCACGTGTGGGTAGAGAATGTTACAGTTTGAACAATACTGAAACATATTGCATCTGAGAATGAAGATGGCAAAACAAAACTCAGTGAAAGCTATTGAATAATAGGGGTTGAGAGGGCAGGGAATGTGAGAGTAAAAGAAGGATTAATTTAACATACTGTATCATCATTTATAAAATCTCTTTTAAAAGGTGCTAAATTGAAGAGCTCTTTTTCTGCAAGTAGTGTTTGCAGTAAAAACGTTGTTTGAATTTTGAGATGATTTTCCCCTTTTTATTAATATTAAATTCAGTACAAATATTGTAAAAGTTAAATAATTTTCCCCCAGACTCTCAATGTTCGATCTTATAATGTGAAATAGAAAGGAAATCAGCATGCAGAGTAACTATGTTGTGAAGGTTTGAAAATAATTATATATATAAATAAATGTACTCCCTTGAAAGACACTGGTCAAATTTCTCTTCTGCAAAGTTCATAGTATATGATGTGACAGTACTATTTAATATAATTAACTACAGAGGTTTAGTAAATGTTGCCCTCCAAAGAGAAAATCCAAGATGATAGGTGGGATTTTCACATTACGGTGAGTACAGTGTTGAAGTAGACATAGTTGGTCTCCTGGGTGTGCTTTATCACTAAATGCAAGAGCTCCACTCACCTAATTTATTTTAGCTAGAGAAAGACTATGCTCTTGAATAGACACTTAGGTCAGAGAAAATACGTTCAAAAGAGTTAGTTTCAGCTAGGTAAAGTAGGATTTGGTACACTCGGCATTTTCTCTTCCAATTTTTTCTAGCAGCCAGCATTATTTTTAATGACCTTCATTAAATTTTTACAAATCAGCACTGCTTATCCATGTTCTTAAAGATTTTTGCACTTAAATGTTTTGGAGTAAATACCAGTAACATAAACAGTGCCATATTCATAATGTGTCTAAAATAGTATGCTGGTTATTTCCCCCCACTTAGGTAGCATTGGTGTAGCCAGAAGACAGGACTCAGTTGGAGGATCAGAATTGTTGGAAAGTCTGGCTCCACTGTTAATGAGTAGTTTAGGATTGGAAGGTCTTTAAGTGCTTCCAACCTAAGTTACCTACTCCATCAAAAATAGAAAGAGAAGCGCCTCTTGATGATTAGCAATACTGCATGGAGCTCTCTAGAACTAATACAGCATCTAAGGAATTAAGTCTATAATCACTGCCATAGAATGACGCTAGTTAAGAGGTATGTTATTATGGTCTTCAGAGTCAAAGTTTTAATGAAAGAATTGTATGCTACAGGTTTTCCAGTGCCCAGCCCATGTTAGTCTTAATAAATACTAAAGAACTGAGTTAGTAAAATGGTGTGCAAAGAATGTTTACTTGAGCGTCTCATTGGTGCCATATGGTATAAATATGAGTAGGATAACTGCAAAGAAGCTTCAGAGTGGAGAAGTATCCAAATATCCTCAAATTCTCGAGCTGTCCAGAAAAAGAACTTGGCTCCATTCTCCAGAAAGTTCCAACAGAGGAACTTGCCTCCCAAGGCTTCGGCTGAGGATAGACATGGTTTCAGGGGAAGGTGGTCACTTCCAGGAAGGTCCCACTCTGGTGGAAAATGGTCTCCTTGTAAGGGCAGGAGTCCTGTGGGGCCTCATTCGTTGTGGAACCTTACTAAAACCTGGCTGGCCTCGCCTGAGCAGGGAAAACACGCCATGTTTAGCATTTACTCAACTTTGCTCATTCATACTAGGGTATCATGATGGACCCTGAGTCTTTTTCTGTTTCATTAATTATTGAATTAGGTTTGCGTGTATCTTTACATGTTTCATTTTAGAGTATGTTGTGCCTGTTGGGTGCTTGAATTCAGGGCCTGGGAGTGGTCTGAATTTTTACTTTTTTAAAATCAAGGTTAGTGCTCTACCACATGAGCCACAGCTCTACTCAGAGGCTTTTTTTTTTTTGACTGGTTACTTGGTGATAACAGGCTCACAGTCTTACTGGTAGGGCTGGCTTCAAACAGCAACCCTCAGCTCTCAGCCTTCTCAGTAGCTGGAGTGTAAGCATGAGCCAATGGTGCCTAGCATATTTTGTTAGTTTTTGAAAAATAGCTCATACAGGTTAATTGAAAAGCAGTAAAAAATTATTTTTTCTTATTCTTTAATGAAACAGCTTACTTAACAAGAAGAAATTCCAGAACAGGTATCTTGTGTGTTATGGAGAGGTGGTCTATGTCCATGCATAACAGTGGCTTGTTTTGCTCGCTTTGCATTCTTGGATACTAGACATTGCTTTCCACCTCAACAGCCATACTTTACGGTATGAAATATATATATATATATATATATATATATATATATGTATTACTACATACGTAGGAATCATGAGCATGTGGGCATACATTCTTTTTCTAGCAGAGATATTTTGTATAATGAAGTATTTTCTCTGCAGAGAAATCAAAGGAAAACGGTAAATGCTAAAATTATTACAGATGTTCTTTAGTCACCCAAATCTCTTGATGCTGATGCTATTTCCTCTGCATTGTTGCGTGTTCTCCTTGTAATATGTTACAGATAGAAAAGCTTTTTTTTCTGGAAAAAAAAATGCTCCGAAGTGAATTTTCAATCAGTGTGACAACTTAATTGCAGTCCAAATTTTATGGTGAAATAATTTCAACATTTGAAAGTTTTAGATTTTTCCCCGAAATAATTTCTTGTTCCATGTACAGTTTTTCCATTACTAATGAAGTGATCTTGATGAATTTGTGTCAGAAATAAGGAAAGTCGCAATGGGCTAGATCCAAACAGCAGATGAACAGTAAGAACAGGACTCCAGTTCTCTTAGGCTGGCTCATCCAATGCTATCCATAAGGCAGATACAGGAAGTTATGCTGACTCAAGAAAAAGAGCAAAGAATTAAACATTTTCTTATGCTGAAAATTACAATGGGATTTTATTTAGTTTGGTCAAGAACACTGTGAACATTTTTTTTTTAGCTTTTCTCTAGTTTCCTTATTTTGTGGTGGTCTTCAGATTACTAGATCTTTACAAATCCACATGAATAAAGAACATTTACTGTTCTGAATTGAAATAGGTTGTTTGTTTGTTAGCTACAACTTACCTTTAAGGTCGCTAGAGGATTTAATTTGACTTGTATTTTAGACTTCATTTTTAATGAGTAGAAATTATACTGGAAGGCAGGGTCTGGCTGTGTTGCCTTGGCTGGTATTAAGGCAAAGTGCTCAATCAATTCTTCTGTCTCAGAGTCTGGAGTCACTGGGTCTGAAATGTGAGCCCCGGTGCCCCAATACCCAGCTTCATTGCATTTCCGTATTTCCCAGTTATAGGGATGAGAATTTGATTGTGTTTGTCACTGAGTGACAAAAGAATTGGGAGTGTGTTTCATCTTCCCCCTCTTCTCTCTCCTTCTCTTCACCTCTCCTTTGTCTTCCCATCCCCTTCTCCCTTCCTTCCTTTCCTATTCCTCTCCCCTCCTTCTCTTGTCCCTTCCCCTTTCTCTCCCTCTCTTTCCCCTTGCCCCTCTTCTGTTACCTTCTCTCCCCCTCTCCAGCTTTCTTCTTTTTCTTTTCTTTTTTTTTTTTGGCCAGTCCTAGGCCATGAACTCAGGGCCTGAGCAATGTCCCTGACTTCTTCCTGCTCAAGGCTAGCACTCTGCCACTTGAGCCACAGCGCCACTTCTGGCCATTTTCTGTATATGTGGTGCTGAGGAATCGAACCCAGGGCCTCATGTACACGAGGCAAGCACTCTTGCCACTAGGCCATATCCCCAGCCCTCTTATTCTTTTCTTGCAGCACTGGGAATCAAACCCAGGGTCTTGAGCATGCTAGGCCAACCCAAATGGAGTTTTTTCTGATATTATATTTGGAAAAAATGACTGTGTTTTTCAAATATTGTTAATCCCCTAAAATTCTCATCCCCCAAACACAATAATCCCAAACCCTATGGAAGTTCACAGCCAATTAAACTAGTTGTAGTTGAGTATTTGAGTTTGTTCTTCTCCATCATGAGATTTAGGATGACCTCAGATGTGGGCCATGCAGTTAATCTGACAAAGGCACGGGCCATACCAGCCTGGAGAGGACTTCCAGAAGCAGGTTGTCCAGAGTCTGGCTTGACATTATAACTAGATTATAACTGTAATTTTGGGTTGGTTTTCCTCAGACGATGACATGCAATTCAGCTATACAGAAAGAAATGTGTATCCACAATTTTTGGTCATGTTCTGTGGCTGAGAATAGCCTGTGGTTTTTTTCTCCTCAACAATGAATACTGTTTCAGATGGTAGTTAAGATGATCATATTAATTAGTATGAGGGCATCTATGTAGTTATGAAATCTAGTCCTAGGTCATTAGGACAACATCCTCTGTTCACCATATCTTACAAACTTTAGTACCAAGAACATAAAAGTCTCTGGGATATTTTTAGGATGTTGGAGGTTACACATTAGAAGCCATAAGTTTAATAGGGGCATTGTCTCTTCAGAAGAGTCTGTCTATCACATGTGAAGATTTCTAAACCTCCCATGCCTTTGCCACATCATGGCGATGAATCCTAATGTTGGTATTCTCAAGTTATTTCTAAGTTTTCAACATAGTTCCACTGATAGTAAGAAACATTAGAACTTCCTGTTCTTTAACGTATACACCACAGCAAAGAAACATAGGCAAAGGTAGGACCCAGGAATCAATGCCTGTAACCCTAGCTTCTCAGGAGGATGAGATCTGAGGATTGCAGTTTGAAGCTACTTGGGGCAAGAAAGCTTATGAGACTCTTATCTCCAATAAACTACTCAGAAAAATCTGGAAATGGCACTGTGGCTCATGTGGTAGAATGCCAGCCTTGAGCAAAAGTTGCTTGGGACAGTGCCCAGAGTTCAAGTCCCAGGACAAACAAAAACAAAAATCTCATGCAAGTGTAAGAATTTATTGATTTGGTATGAATTTATTGTAATAAACACGTATAAAGACAATATCATTGTTGAAAAAGACTAAAGAGAAATCAGTGTCATGTGTTTGAAGAAAATGGGGTCATTTGATGTTTAAATCTGCCTTTGGCCTTTTTTATTGCATACAAGTTGTCTAGTCTGACATGTTAGGTTGCATTGAATGCTCTGCTCCGGTTCTCTAATGGTACCAAATAGGGTAATAGATTAGAACTAGGAGAGATGAGCAGCTACAGCTCATATTTGCCTTGAAATCTTGAGCATTTTCTGATTAAATCCTGGGATGATCAGTGAGTCAACTTTGCTCAGCATACTAAATCATGATTTTCCCCCCATCTTGGTGACATGGTTGAAATTGTAAATATCAAGTGTGTTTGAACAAGAGCATGATCCATAGACCTGGATCTGAACCTACTTCACATATGCCTTATTACAAGAAGACATTATAAAACGCCTAACTAGAAATTAGAAATATACCTTTTAGCAAGTCTATTTCGAAGTTGGAAAATACTCGTTTTCCTCTGCAGAAGAATGGTCTCTGTAGCATTCAGTGAAATGGATTATCTAATATCAGAGATACGAACCTCAGACTCACAGAAGCCAGAAGGCATTAGTCGACCTTGTGCTGGGCTTAATGGGATAGCTTTTTAGAAAAATTTGGCCAACAGCACACAAGTCTAGCTGGGCATTATAAATCTAGAATGGCTCATGATGAATTTAACCTCACTCCCCGACCCATCTTCTTCTCCTGTGTCTCCCAGTGAATGGTGTCATTGTCGAAACCAGACTGAAGTTGCCTCTTTAAATTTTAATTTTGGAAAAAATGGGATTAAGTGGTGAAAGGTGCCAGAGAAAATGATGAATAATGGAAATAGGTAGTAACTACTGGCCTGTGTACATGTTAAATAATTGTTTATGTGAATGTAAGCACTTAGAATTACAAATGAATATCTTTCATAGTTGATTTCATTTCTGTGGCAATCTTAACTCCAGTCCTAAGGCACACAAAAATATGAGTGAGACTGAACTGTTCTTGATTACTGATGTGACTCTACTGGTGTCAGTCAACAAGTGGTGAGATTCTTCTTTTGTCAAACTATTGCTGAGACTGAGCCATTGTCAAGTGTTGGTGACACATTACTGGTACCATTCCTGCGGAGTCAGAACCAGAGCAATGTCTTCTGTAATTGAAATGAATCGACTTTGCCTTGGAGCTTTACTATACTAAATCAAACTAGAGATGGATGAACAGGAAATACTCTTCTGTCTCAGTGACAGAAATTGTCTGTCTACAGACATTTCTCTTGGTCACTATGGCAACTACCCCTCCCCACACTTTGCTAGCCATTAAGATGTATCAAGACAGAGATGACCGTTTGCAGCATCAGGTATTTGAAATAAAAAGAGATTTGCTAGAAAGTTGGAAAGTTATTTCTTGGAGGAAAAGTGAGATCCTTAAAAACCTTAATTGACTTTTTTTCTTACTTGAAAAGTAGTTTGTTTCTTTCTTCAGTGACGGTGAAGCTGTGTGCATAGGACGATCCATGCCCTTCATGCGCCTGTGTTTAGGAATCTGCTCCCTGGCAGTGACCTGGCAGGGCAGAGTTACATAGACAAGCAAAATCTCAGTTCCTGCCACCTGGGGCAGGCAATCATAGTCAGGGAAATGAAACCTAAGGAGCAGATGGATTTCAAAGTGATTTGTAGACTTAAAAGTGATAGGAAAATATAGTAGTTTAAAAGTTTACCAAAGCAATCAGGGCTGGGAATGTGGCTTAGTGGTATAGTGCTTGCCTAGCATGCACGAAGCCCTGGGTTCGATTCTTCAGTACCACATAAACAGAAAAAGCCAGAAGTGATGCTGTGGCTCAACTCTTGGCATGCTAGCCTTCTGCAAAAGAAGCTCAGTGACAGTGCCCAGGTCCCTGAGTTCAAGCCGCAGGACTGGCAAAAAAAAATTACAAGCAATAAATTAATAAGCATTACACAAAAAGTAAAAATATTCCAAATTGGTAGGCCATTGCTCTCAGAAAGAGTTCAGCGACAACGCTTCTGAAAGGGAAGTGATTGGATTTAGAATGACTATATTTAGGAATCAGTCATTTAAGTATGACAGGCTCTTCAGAGTAGATAGTCAGAATACATGGAGAGCCTTTTAGAGGCAGAACTTGGGCAGTTTGTTGGGATCATGGCAAAGTGGCTAAAAGCATAACGTGGAGGCTAAATGTTACGTGGTACCAATACACTGTTCATGGTCCTATTTGTTGTTGTTGGGGGTTTTTGTATGACATTTAGCTGAAAAGTTAATTATAAAATCATAAAGTTAATACAATTATAACTAAAATTCATTGAGTGCTTATTCAATAGTGCAGTCAGGCACTATTTCAAGAGTTTTGCATCTTTTATTCTCTAATTATAGGGGATAAGCACTATTTTTTCTTAAAAAAATTTATTTCCATGTTTGCAGCTGATAAACTGAGGTACAGATAGAATAAAGGTCAGAGAACAAGTAGTTCACAGCCACTGATCAAGTCAAGCAGATAAAGCTCATAGGGTTAGTTAGTGTCATATGGGACAGCGGCTTAAAAGTAAAAAGGTGTCTAGAGAGTGTAAAGACTGCAAAAATACTGGATTTGTGACAGGGGTGTGGGGGGAAATCCCTTTTGAACTCTGCACAGAAGAGTCACATGAAACTATTTTGAAGAGAAGAAGCTGGGTGAATCCAGGGCACCAACTAGAAACCATAAGACCAGGCTACAAGTGTCTCAGCTGGGGAGTAAAAGTTTGAAGTAGAGTGAGGGCAGAAAGGATGGAAAGGAAGGCCTGGCAAGGGAATTCATTTGAACCCTGCTACTAATTGGTGAGGGAGAAGAAGGCATTAATGATGATTTGTATGCTTTTTTGGGTTAATGGTGATTGCATTAGCAGGTGGAGAGCCTGTTCTTTTATTGATTGAACTTCCTAATGCTGACCATTCTCAAGTACCCTTCCTTTGAAATTATCTTTCCTCCTTTGTGCTGGTGATAACTGTTGCACCTCATCTCTCCTCTCTCCCCACCCTCCTTCAGTGGTTCTTTTCTGAAGTTGGCACTCTTCACTATCCAATCTGGGACTCATTTCTTTCCCTCTCCACTATGCTACAGAGTAGATATGCTGTCCACTTAGCTTCAGTCTGAAAGCTGCACAATTTCATGGAGGAGACAGCTGGGATCCATTCCCCTCTTCACCATATTAGCTGTGGTGTGGAATAATCGTATTTGATACTGTTTTGCTCGTGTGTGAATGTGAATGATACCTCCATAATGGAGTTTTTCAATGCACCGAGTCTAGAGAAAAGGCTCCCAACACAGTGGTCCCTTGACAAGTTTTATTTGCTCTTTTTCTTTTCTTCCCTCTTCCTCTTATCCAAATATTTCCTTTCAGTTGAAGTCACTTCCCTGATGGGGATTCCTCCTATGTTAACAGAAATAGTCATGGTTCTCGTTTGCTTGCCAAATGTTAAACTGTGCACAATCACCTTTCATAGACAAATAGCACAGCGATTGTCTTTTGGTTTCAAACATGGAATGAGTTAAAACTCTAAAAATATAAGAGATAGGAACTACAACAGAGTTATAATCATAAACGGGTTGTACGTGAAACTACTTCACACAGAGGGGCAAAGATTTATCTTCCAGTTGGACTCCAAAATACAGCATAAAACAAGCTGTAGGAACATAATATATGAAAGATAAAAATTTCCAACCCCCTTACATATCTCGAAATTGTATTTGTACAGATGTTATGAATGATACAATAGCTGATCTTTAATGTAGAGTAGGAATTTTATTTGATGAAACAGATGGTATTGAAAAAATTTATCTCAGCAAAGTACTGACTCATACAGAATAATATGAACTTTTTCATTTTGCAATGGGAGGGTAGATGAGCCTAAGTAAACTTGCTAAAAATGTATTAAAAAACCTAAGCTCTTCAAAATAAGCCCAGGGACAGTTCCCAGGCTATGAGCTTGAGCTCCAGGACTGGCATAATAGGAAGAGGAAGAGCAGGAGGATGTGGAGGAGGAAATGCTTAGGGTTAGCAGTATGAAGTGGGACTGTCCTGGGTTTATTTAAACTCCAGCCTTGCCATTTCCTACTTCTGTGACTTAATCCAGTTACTTAACTTCTTTGAGTCCAAGCTTTTTTCTCCATTTGAGAATAATATTATCATCATGTGGCATATGTCCTATTAAGTGGTTACCTTTATATAAAGACATTCATTCAGTGTCTAGCAGAAGATATGTAGTAAGTGCTAGATATTGTTGAAAACTGGGTGTGAAGCAGTTGCAAGCCTTACTAATTAGGTGCTCTAGGGAAGGTTTGTTAATCTTAATTCCTCAGCTTTTTTCTCTCTTTCAGCCAACCTTCTCAAACTTTCTTGTAAGAACTAAAGGAGTTGTGTGTGTGTGTGTGTGTGTGTGTGTGTGTGTATGTGTGTGTGTGCAGGGTACTTCACACTTTATCTAGCCTAAAAGAAAACTGATACAGAGTCATAAAAGAAGTTGTGTGTAGTTTTATTAACCATAGTAGAAAGTTTAGACTTAATTTCAAATATTCTAAGAACACATTGGAAAGTTTTAGCTAGAAAAGTGATGTGCCATGTTTTAGAAAGATCCCCTTGATTACTGTGGTGTTGTAGAATGATTGGGATCAAGGAGTGCAATGGGAGAGCCAGGAAGCAGGTTCAGACATGCTATCAATAACTGTGATGCTCAAAACCATGAAGGAAACAGAGACATACTCACTAGACACTATGTTGAAAATTAACTATATAACTTGTGTGGGGGGAATGGAAGAAAACACAGGGAGAGAGCTTGCGGAAGGGGTGACATTGTCTAAAAAGAAATGTACTCATTACCTGACATGTTCTTGTAATCTCTCTGTACATCACCTTTTAAATAATAAAAGAATACAAAATTACAAAAATAAAAAATACAGGATAAATAGCACCTTTTGCCATCCATAACTATTTTCCGTATATTTAAATAAAATTTCTAAAGAAAAAAAAAAACAAAAATCCTAAGCTCTTGTTCAAATATAAACATTACCTGTAAAAGGCTTTTCCCTGATTGAACTCATTTTCTTAGAGCCCATTCAGTATCTCATAGGTAGTATTCCCTCCATTTTTAATCAACATATTTATAAAAATCTACAGGTAAAATGATACATACTTATCAAGTACAACATATTTTACACATAGAGTGGTTAAATCTAGCTAACATGTATATCGCAGATTATTATCATTTTTGTGGTGAGAACACTCAACATCTACCCTGTACTCTCAGAAGGTAGATTAAGAGTTTATGCGTAAGACCCAAATTTACAGGAGGCCTAGAGATTTAATTGCCAAGACTTCAGCAATGGTATTGGCAAATATCAAACTTATGTCTTTGTAATTCTTAGACGTTTTGCCATGTTGCCACAAAAGGCTCATGAGCATTAAAAGGATTTCAATTGAACACTAGTCTGAAAAAATGAGGTTTTGGTGAAACTGGAAAAATAATAATAGGATGTGAGATTACAACTCTGTTAATCTTTATTCTTGATGATTCTTTCTACTCCTATTCCTCTGAAAATCTAAAACGATAGAATCTCAAAATAGATTTCAAAAATTCAATACCTCTCAAATATTCAGATGAGAATATACATGCTTCCCAGTAGTAAAGAGAGGAACAAGTAAGTTATAAGAAATAGCCCAAATGCCTATGGTCTGAAGTCCTGTCGCACTCTTATTCTTCTCATTCCATACCTGTGGCTTTAGAGTACGTTTCCTGTGATCAGCTGACAGAAGAAGAAACTGGGGCCTGCTTTACAGAACCTTCTGTGTGATATTCAGGCACCATGTAAGAGTAGATAGTTGTAGCACTTTGACTCTGTACTAGGATGACCTTGAAAGGACGCTGGTAAAGGGAAATTCTCTAGGTGGGCAGAACATTGAGCAGTGTCTCTGTTGGTTAGCTTACAGGGAGAAGGGGCCAGTTGAGTGACTTTATGGATGTATGAGCTCTTGTGTGAATTGTTTGGCTAGCTGGTTAGGGACTTAGAAGAGGCATGACTGGAAAATTGGTCACAAGGAAATTGGGGATGAGGTAGGTGGTAGAACTTGCTGAGTGGGCACAATACCAAAAGATAACCTGAGTGGAGGATGATGTTTGTAATTAAGTGAAAAGATTGCTCCTTTTTGTGGCTAGAAATCATCCTTTTTCCCATGCCACTCCTGTTCTTACACAATGGAGCCATGTGCAAAATGGCCATGAACCACTGGGTGGGGACTATGCATGGCTTCGAAAGCATGACTGACTCGCCATGCTGACCCAGCTATGGCCATTGCTGATTGCCCAGTCAGCTGACCAAAGAGATGAGTAGTGGTGGCTGATAGGGTACTGTTTTCCAGAGTGATTGAAGCTAATGATGGTGGATATATTTCTTCGGATCACTTTTGTCATAGAGCAGTATTTGTTCTTACTGGAATTCTCATTTCCTATATATACACCTTCCTTGCATGCAATGATTGTGATAAATTACCATCCATGGACTTATAGAATGTTTGATCTGCCATCATGGTATTCAAATAGCATTGCTTGTGGTCAAGGGACTCACCTTCCAGCAAAGGATACACATAATGCTCATGGTGGTAGAATTCACTGGTTTGCTATGACATCCTGCAGCTGCTGGCAGGACAGTGTGGTGGAAGACTTTGTCATGATGCCATAACTCCCATCAAGCCTACCAAGCTTCCCCAGGAGACTGTGATACTGTGAATTGAATAGGTGGGATTTTTCTCTGAAATTAGAATCAATGGATTGAAGAATCATATGGTGAACATGGTAGTGACACCACCCACGATTACTCTTAGTGACCCATTAACAAAATTTTTGTTTCCTGTTCTTATGATCTTACTTTGTGCTGACCTAGAGGCCTTTGTCCTAAAGGAAGGAATGTTTCAATCGGGAGACACAATGGTTCCATTGAACTGGAAGTGAATTCTGCTCCCTGGACGCTGTGGCTTTCTCATGCCTCTGAATGGACAAGCAAAGAAGGAAACTACTGTGCTGGCTGGGGTGATGGTTCTGTTTGCAATCAGGGGGTATCGGATAGCTACTTCCTAGTGTCTGGGTCCTAGAAGATCCCCGAAGGTGCCTTTTGGTATTAACGTGTTCTGTGATTAGGGTCGATGGAAAACTATTTTTTTTTTTTTGCCAGTCCTAGGGCTTGGACTCAGGGCCTGAGCACTGTCCCTGGCTTCTTTTTGCTCAAGGCTAGCACTCTGCCACTTGAGCCACAGAGACACTTCTGGCTTTTTCTATATATGTGGTGCTGAGGAATCGAACCCAGGGTTTCATGCATGCTAGGCAAGCACTCTACCACTAAGTCACATTCCCACCCCGATGGAAAACTATTACAGTTACCATATCTAATGGACTATCAGTTGTACAGACCCTTTAAGAATGAAGGTTTGTATTACCTGGCCCAGTATAAAACCATAAGTAGCTTGGTGAGACAAAGGGAAAACAGAATAAGTAGAGAGAGAAAGTAATTATAAGTAACCACAGGTGACCACATGGGCAACTGTAGAAATAATTGCCAGGACTATGTCTTCTTTATTTACTTATGATTGTATTTGTGCATTTAGGAGTTTTCTGTGCACATATGTAAATATACTAAGCCAGTGTTCTCCTTAAGTTGCTTGTTATGTAACCTAAGAGGTATCGTAGTGTTGAGTGTGGTTAATTTGACATCACTTGCTTTTTTTTTTTTTTAATTCGGTTGGTCATGGGGCTTGAACTCAGCCTGAGAGCCTGCCCCTGAGCTTTTCTCCTTAAGACTAGCACTCTACCACTTTGAGCTCCACTTGTGGATTTCCAGTGATTAATTGGAGATGAGCATCTCAATGGATTTTTCTTCCTGGGCTGACTTTAAACTTTGATCTTCAGATCTCAGCCTCCTGAATAGTTAGGATTACAAGTGGGAGCCACCAGTGCCTTGCCTGGTACATCCTATTATTGGACTTAAATGATTGGATCTTGTGAAGTATAAACATTGCCCATGTACTGGTGTGTTCCTTCTGGAGAAAGGCTACTTTATCTGGTTATATATGTATGAATTATGATACAAGGATGCTTGTTACTGTCAGTATTGAGAGATTGGGTATAATGTAAGATGATGTATATTGATAAATATGAGCAGATTTGTGGTAGTTAATTGGTTTATGTGTCAATTTAAGTTGGCCACAGGTACTGAGATACTTAATTCAACCTTATTCTGACTGTGTCATACTGATGGCATCTCATTAAAAACCTTTTGAGAGATATCTAATTTTATTTTTTTTTTCAATTTTTATTATCAAACTGATGTACAGAGAGGTTACAGTTTCATACATTAGGCATTGGATACATTTGTTGTACTGTTTGTTACCTCGTCCCTCATTCCCCCCTCTCTCCTCCCCCTTTCCCTTTCGCCCCCTGAGGTGTTCAGTTCACTTACACCAAACATTTTGGCAAGTATTACTTTTGTATTTGTTTGTCTTTTTTTACCCTGTCTTTCAATTTTGGTATTCCCTTTCAATTTCCTAGTTCCAATACCAGTATACACGGTTTCCAATATACTCAGATAAGATTACAGAGATAGTGTAGGTACAACCACAGGAAGGTGATACAAGAACATCATCAATAATAGAATCTACAGATACATATGGGATATTGAAAGTAGTTACAACTGTGATATAACAATTGTTTCCATAACATGGAGTTCATTTCACTTAGCATCATCTATGTGTTCATAAGGGTATAGCTATTGAGCCTTGTGATGCTCTGCTATGACAGGACTAAACCTGTACTAATTATTCCCAATAAGGGAGACCATAGAGTCCATGTTTCTTTGGGTCTGGCTCACTTCACTTAGTATAATTTTTTCCAAGACCTTCCATTTCCTTACAAATGGGACAATGTCATTCTTTCAGATAGAAATATAAAATTCCATTGTATATATGTACCATATTTTCCTGATTCATTCGTCTACTGAGGGGCATCTGGCTTGGTTCCAGATTCGTGCTATGACAAATTGTGCTGCGATGAACATTATTGTGCTGGTGGCATTGGTGTGATTTTGTTTGTGGTCTTTTGGATAGATACCCAAAAGTGGGGCTGCTGGGTCATAGGGGAGTTCTATATTTAGCCTTCTGAGGAATCTCCATACTGCTTGCCAGAGTGGCTGAACCAGTTTACATTCCCACCAACAATGGATTAGGGTTCCCTTTTGGCCACATCCCCTCCAGCAATTGTTATTGTTAGTTTTCTTTATATAGGACATTCTTACTGGGTGAGATGGAATCTCAGTGTTGTTTTGATATGCATTTCTTTCATGGCCAGTGATATAGGGCATTTTTTCATATGTCTCTTGGCCATTCTCATTTCCTCATCAGAGAAGTCTCTTTGTAAGTCTTTAGCCCACTGATGAGGGGGCTATTGGTTCTTTGCGGTTTTGTTTTGAAAGAAGGTAATTTTTTAGTTCTGCATATATTTTAGATATGAGGCCTTTGTCTGTTGAATGTCCAGTAAAGATCTTCTCCCAGTCTGTGGGCTTTCTGTTTATCTTGCGAGCTATGTCACTTGCCGTGCAGAAGCTCTGCAGTTTGATGCAGTCCCATTTGTCCAACCTTTCTTTGATTTGTAGCGTTTCTGTGTCTTGGTTAAGGAAGTTCCGTCCTGTGCCAAGGAGCCCAAGTATTTCTCCTACTCCTTCCTTTAGTGTTTTCAGGGTGTCTGTTATGATTTCGAAGTCTTTAATCCATTTGGAATTGATTTGGGTGCCGGGGTGACATATAAGGATCTAGTTTCAGTTTGTTGCATGTGTTGAGCCAGTTTTGCCAGCACCACTTGTTAAAGAGGATATCTTTCTTCCATACTATTGTTTTAGCTCCTTTATCAAAGATTAAGTAGGCATAGTTCTGTGGGTTCATTTCTGGGTCTTCAATTCTGTTCCATTGGTCTTCAGGCCTGTTCTGGTGCCCATACCAAGCTGTTTTTATTACTATAGCTTTATAATACAGCTTGAAGTTGGGTATTGTTATTCCTCCAGCACTGTTCTTTCTGCCTAGGATTGTTTTTGCTATTCTAGGTCTTTTATTGTTCCATTTGAATTTCTGGATTGCTTCCTCTATTTCATTAAAAAATGGTGGTGGGATATTAATGGGTATTGCATTGAATTTGTAGATAGCCTTTGGCAATATTGCCATTTTGATTATATTAATCCTCCCAATCCAGGAGCATGGGAGGTTTTTCCATTTCCTTACTTCTGACTTAATTTCATTTTTCAAGCTTTTAAAGTTCTCATATCTAGTTTAAAGGCAAGAGAACCAGTAACCGGGTACTAGACACCTAGGTGCCCAATATTCTTAGCTGCTCTGGAGGCTAAGATCTGAGTATTGTGGATCAAAGTCAGTGCGGACAGGAAAGTCTGTGAGACCCTTATCTGCAATTAACCACTAAGAAGCCAGAAGCTGAGCTCTGGCTCAAATGGTAGAATAGTAGCCTTGAGCATAAAAGCTCAGGGGAAGCACCAAGAATCCTGGGTTCAAGTCCCAAAACTGGCACCAAAAAAAAAAAATGACAAAGCCAACTACTTACTGGCAACGAAGAGCTCATTCATCTAAGCATGGACCTAGAATTCTAAACACTAACCCATTACTCTTCTTACTAGATACTCATCTCCTGAAATAAAAAAGGCTTAGGGTCCTTTTTCCTATTTATTTAGCCCATGTAGCCTCAGTATTTTCTCAAAAAGAATCAAGATTTTCTTTTGGTAAATTAGACCATTTGAACCAAATGATGGTAAATTAGAAAGGTATGTGAATTTTAGCTATTCCAAACTATCAAAAACACACAGTAACCCAGTTTCCTTGCTCACAAATAACTTTGTTGATAGATGAGAATCGGATACTCATTGGAGCCATTTTAATGAACCCGTAAGATTTAAGAATAATTCATATACTAAAGTATTTCAAAACAGTTCACTTGAAACACTTAAGTTATAAATTTTGTAATTTAATGTATTTGTTTCTTTTTAGAAAACTCTATTAGATAGAAAGATGAAAGGTGAGTTGAATCTCATCTTGATCAAATTGTACCACATAAAGTGTTAACATTGGAATTAGGATAATTTGCTATGTTGCACTTATTTACAGTTTTATTTTCCCTATTTTTAGATGTTAAGATTGACTTTTAATTGCAGAGAATAAGATTATTGGCTTTATATAATCAAACTTCTAATATGTATCGAGCCTTTGGTGGACAAAGTCTAGCTCATGAACGCACTCATTATCAAAGGAGATGCATTATGCTTTGGGATGTGGGAAGATAATGGGGTATTATCACGACATGAATCTTGGATTTCAGTTATATATATGCATATATACGTATGTATATATGCATATATATACACATATGTATACACACATATATATAGACACATATGTATATGTGCATATATAGAGAGAAGTTTATTAGGAGAGAGCACATGTAATGAATTACAATGTATGAGGATCATTGTGTTTCATAAAGAAGTCCATGAACAGCATTCTATGAGACTTGGGAGAAAAGAGTTGTTACTGTTGCCTGAGAAAGGTTCATGGATATCTGTCTGGAGGTGCTGGCATTTGATCTCTGATCTTAAAGCCAAACTAGATTTGAACAAGAGAGTCTTTGAGGGTTTCAGTCATGCCTATGAATTAAAGTGGGTAAATGATCTAGTCTTTACACAATGTCTCGCACCATGTAGAGTGTCAATAAATGCATGAGGGGGGCTGGGGCTATAGCCTAGTGGCATGAGTGCCTGCCTCGGATACACAAGGCCCTAGGGTCGATTCCCCAGCACCACATATGCAGAAACGGCCAGAAGCGGTGCTGTGGCTCAAGTGGCAGAGTGCTAGCCTTGAGCGGGAAGAAGCCAGGGACAGTGCTCAGGCCCTGAGTCCAAGGCCCAGGACTGGCCAAAAAAAAAAATAAAAAAATAAAAATAAATGCATGAGGATTAAGTGCATAATCTGCAAGTTGACTGTTACTGCCTGCTTGTCTGCCTTGTGAATGATGTCAGAGAAGTCACTGGAGAACATTTTCCCAAGAGCTAACTTGCACAATGTTTCTTCACTTACCAAGGGCTTTAACTGCTTTGCTTCCCCGTATTCCAATTCTCATAAACATTGGCCACCATGCTTTGTCTCTAAAACATGGTGCAGCTGCTGGGTGGTCCTTCTACCGACCCTTAACAGAGTCAGCTGTTCACCAGAGAGTAGGATTGATGTCTGACCAACAGATGATCCCGTGCAGGGAATGAGAGGAGAGGAGGGGCTGCTGT
>NW_025956894.1:0-35255 GCF_023159225.1 Perognathus longimembris pacificus
TCATGTTCATGTCGTTCCTAAATGAGCTTTTATGTCTCTCCCCTCACCACAAATCAGATTCTTCTGAGGAGGTTCCCAGTACATTATCCTTTCCCCTGTTAATTACCATAACAAGCTCCAGCTGTTTTTATTCTCAGAAGGTTTTACTCCCTAATATACAGCTGCCTACCCCCTTCGTAATGCAGTCTTAAATGAGCCTTTTTTCTCTGTTCCCTCACCACAATCCAGATTCTTTTGGGAGTTACCAGTACAGTAACCATACCAGGAAGTACTTAATTTATTAAGCTACTGCTTTTCTTAATCTCAGTGGAGATATTTACTGATAAACAGCTACCTACGCAGCATGTTCATGTCGTTCCTAAATGAGCTTTTATCTCTCTCCCCTCACCACAAATCAGATTCTTCTGAGGAGTTCCCAGTACATTATCCTTTCCACTGTGTAATTACCTTAACAAGCTCCAGCTGTTTTTTATTCTCAGAAGGTTTACTCCCTGATATACAGCTGCCTACCCGCTTCGTAAGTGCAGGTCCTAAATGAGCTTTTTTCTCTGTTCCCTCACACAATCCAGATTCTTTTGGGGAGATACCAGTACAGTAACCATAGCAGGAAGTACTTAATTTATTAAGCTACTGCTTTTCTTAATCTCAGTGGAGATATTTACTGATAAACAGCTACCTACGCAGCATGTTCATGTCGTTCCTAAATGAGCTTTTATCTCTCTCCCCTCACCACAAATCAGATTCTTCTGAGGAGTTCCCAGTACATTATCCTTTCCCCTGTGTAATTACCTTAAAAAGCTCCAGCTGTTTTTATTCTCATAAGGTTTACTCCCTGATATACAGCTGCCTACCCCTTCGTAAATGCAGGTCCTAAATGAGCTTTTTTCTCTGTTCCCTCACCCACAATCCACATTCTTTTGGGGAGTTACCAGTACAGTAACCATAGCAGGAAGTACTTAATTTATTAAGATACTGCTTTTCTTAATCTCAGTGGAGATATTTACTGATAAACAGGTACCTACGCAGCATGTTCATGTCGTTCCTAAATGAGCTTTCATCTCTCTCCCCCTCACCACAAATCAGATTCTTCTGAAGAGTTCCCAGTACATTATCCTTTCCCCTGTGTAATTACCTAACAAGCTCCAGCTGTTTTTTATTCTCAGAAGGTTTACTCCCTGATATACAGCTGCCTACCCCCTTCGTAAGTGCAGGTCCTAAATGAGCTTTTTTTCTCTGTTCCCTCACCACAATCCAGATTCTTTTGGGGAGTTGACCAGTACAGTAACCATACCAGGAAGTACTTCATTTATTAAGCTACTGCTTTTCTTAAACTCAGTGGAGATATTTACTGATAAACAGCTACCTACGCAGCATGTTCATATCGTTCCTATATGAGCTTTTATCTCTCTCCCCGCACCACAAATTAGATTTCTTCTGAGGAGTTCCCAGTACATTATCCTTTCCCTGTGTATTACCTTAACAAGATCCAGCTGTTTTTATTCTCAGAAGGTTTACTCCCTGATATACTGTTGCCTACCCCCTTCGTAGTGCAGGTCCTAAATGAGCTTTTTTCTCTGTTCCCTCACCACAGTCCAGATTCTTTTGGGGAGTTACCAGTACAGTAACCATACCAGGAAGTACTTAATTTATTAAGCTACTGCTTTTCTTAATCTCAGTGGAGATATTTACTGATAAACAGCTACGTACGCAGCATGTTCATGTCGTTCCTAAATGAGCTTTATCTCTCTCCCCTCACCACAAATCAGATTTCTTCTGAGGAGTTCCCAGTACATTATCCTTTCCCATGTGTAATTTAGCTTAACAAGCTCCAGCTGTTTTTATTCTCAGAAGGTTTTCTCCCTGATATACAGCTGCCTACCCCCTTCGTAAGTGCAGGTCCTAAATGAGCTTTTTTCTCTGTTCCCTCACCACAATCCAGATTCTTTTGGGGAGTTACCAGTACAGTAACCATACCAGGAAGTACTTAATTTATTATGCTTACTGCTTTTCTTAATCTCAGTGGAGATATTTTACTGATAAACAGCTACGTACGCAGCATGTTCATGTCGTTCCTAAATGAGCTTTTATCTCTCTCCGCTCACCACAAATCAGATTCTTCTGAGGAGTTCCCAGTACATTATCCTTTCCCCCTGTGTAATTACCTTAACAAGCTCAGCTGTTTTTACTCTCAGAAGGTTTACTCCCTGATATACAGCTGCCTACCCCCTTCGTAAGTGCAGGTCCTAAATGAGCTTTTTTTCTCTGTTCCCTCACCACAATCCAGATTCTTTTGGGGACTTACCATACAAGGAAGTACTTAATTTATTTAGCTACTGCTTTTTTTAATCCAGTGGAGATATTTACTGATAAACAGCTACCTACGCAGCATGTTCATGTCGTTCCTAAATGAGCTTTTATCTCTCTCCCCTCACCACAAATCAGGATCTTCTGAGGAGTTCCAAGTACATTATCCTTTCCCCTGTGTAATTACCTTAACAAGCTCCAGCTGTTTTTATTTTCAGAAGGTTTACTCCCGATATACAGCTGCCTACCCCTTCGTAAGTGCAGGTCCTAAATGAGCTTTTTTCTCTCTTCCCTCACCACAATCCAGATTCTTTTGGGGAGTTACCAGTACAGTAACCATAGCAGGAAGTACTTAATTTATTAAGCTACTGCTTTTCTTAATCTCAGTGGAGATATTTACTGATAAACAGCTACCTACGCAGCATGTTCATGTCGTTCCTAAATGAGCTTTTATCTCTCTCCCCTCACCACAAATCAGATTCTTCTGAGGAGTTCCCACTACATTATCCTTTCCCCTGTGTAATTACCTTAAAAAGCTCCAGCTGTTTTTATTCTCAGAAGGTTTACTCCCTGATATACAGCTGCCTACCCCTTCGTAAATGCAGGTCCTAAATGAGCTTTTTTTTCTCTGTTCCCTCACCACAATCCACATTCTTTTGGGGAGTTACCAGTACAGTAACCATAGCAGGAAGTACTTAATTTATTAAGATACTGCTTTTCTTAATCTCAGTGGAGATATTACTGATAAACAGGTACCTACGCAGCATGTTCATATCGTTCCTATATGAGCTTTTATCTCTCTCCCCGCACCACAAATCAGATTCTTCTGAGGAGTTTCCCAGTACATTATCCTTTCCCCTGTGTAATTACCTTAACAAGATCCAGCTGTTTTTATTCTCAGAAGTTTACTCCCTGATATACAGTTGCCTACCCCCTTCGTAAGTGCAGGTCCTAAATGAGCTTTTTTTCTCTGTTCCCTCACCACAGTCCAGATTCTTTTGGGGAGTTACAGTACAGTAACCATACCAGGAAGTACTTAATTTATTAAGCTACTGCTTTCTTAATCTCAGTGGAGATATTTACTGATAAACAGCTACGTACGCAGCATGTTCATGTCGTTCCTAAATGAGCTTTTATCTCTCTCCCCTCACCACAAATCAGATTCTTCTGAGGAGTTCCCAGTACATTATCCTTTCCCCTGTGTAATTAGCTTAACAAGCTCCAGCTGTTTTTATTCTCAGAAGGTTTTCTCCCTGATATACAGCTGCCTACCCCCTTCGTAAGTGCAGGTCCTAAATGAGCTTTTTTCTCTGTTCCCTCACCACAATCCAGATTCTTTTGGGGAGTTACCAGTACAGTAACCATACCAGGAAGTACTTAATTTATTAAGCTACTGCTTTTCTTATTCTCAGTGGAGATATTACTGATAAACAGCTACGTATGCAGCATGTTCATGTCGTTCCTAAATGAGCTTTTATCTCTCTCCGCTCACCACAAATCAGATTCTTCTGAGGAGTTTCCAGTACATTATCCTTTCCCCTGTGTAATTACCTTAACAAGCTCCAGCTGTTTTTATTCTCAGAAGGTTTACTCCCTGATATACAGCTGCCTACCCCCATCGTATGTGCAGGTCCTAAATGAGCTTTATTTCTCTGTTCCCTCACCACAAATCAGATTCTTCTGAGGAGATCCCAGTACATTATACTTTCCCCTGTGTAATTACATTAACAAGCTCCAGCTGTTTTTATTCTCAGAAGGTTTACTCCCTGATATACAGCTGCCTACCCCCTTCGTAAGTGCAGGTCCTAAATGAGCTTTTTTCTCTGTTCCCTCACCACAATCCACATTCTTTTGGGGAGTTACCAGTAGAGTAACCATACCAGGAAGTACTTAATTTATTAAGCTACTGCTTTTCTTAATATTAGTGGAGATATTTACTCATAAACAGCTACCTACGCAGCATGTTCATGTCGTTCCTAAATGAGCTTTTATCTCTCTCCCCTCACCACAAATCAGATTCTTCTGAGGAGTTTCCCAGTACATTATCCTTTCCCCTGTTGTAATTACCTTAACAATCTCCAGCAGTTTTTATTCTCAGAAGGTTTAACTCCCTGATATACCGCTGCCTACCCCTTTCGTAGTGCAGGTCCTAAATGAGCTTTTTTCTCTGTTCCCTCACCACAATCCAGATTCTTTTGGGGAGTTACCAGTACAGTAACCATACCAGGAAGTACTTAATTTATTAAGCTACTGCTTTTCTTAATCTCAGTGGAGATATTTACTGATAAAAAGCTACCTACGCAGCATGTTCATGTCGTTCCTAAATGAGCTTTTATGTCTCTCCCCTCACCACAAATCAGATTCTTCTGAGGAGTTCCCAGTACATTATCCTTTCCCCTGTGTAATTACCTTAACAAGCTCCAGCTGTTTTTATTCTCAGAAGGTTTACTCCCTGATATACAGCTGCCTACCCCCTTCGTAAGTGCAGGTCCTAAATGAGCTTTTTTCTCTGTTCCCTCACCACAATCCAGATTCTTTTGGGGAGTTACCAGTACAGTAACCATACCAGGAAAGTACTTAATTTATTAAGCTACTGCTTTTCTTAATCTCAGTGGAGATATTTACTGATAAACAGCCCTCCTACGCAGCATGTTCATGTCGTTCCTAAATGAGCTTTTATGTCTCTCCCCTCACCACAAATCAGATTCTTCTGAGGAGTTCCCAGTACATTATCCTTTCCTCTGTTAATTACCATAAAAAGCTCCAGCTGTTTTTATTCTCAGAAGGTTTACTCCCTAATATACAGCTGCCTACCCCCTTCGTAATTGCAGGTCTTAAATGAGCTTTTTTCTCTGTTCCCTCACCACAATCCAGATTCTTTTGGGGAGTTACCAGTACAGTAACCATTACCAGGAAGTACTTAATTTATTAAGCTACTGCTTTTCTTAATCTCAGTGGAGATATTTACTGATAAACAGCTACCTACGCAGCATGTTCATGTCGTTCCTAAATGAGCATTTATCTCTCTCCCCTCACCACAAATCAGATTCTTCTGAGGAGTTCCCAGTACATTATCCTTTCACTGTGTAATTACCTTAACAAGCTCCAGCTGTTTTTATTCTCAGAAGGTTTACTCCCTGATATACAGCTGCCTACCCGCTTCGTAAGTGCAGGTCCTAAATGAGCTTTTTTCTCTGTTCCCTCACCACAATCCAGATTCTTTTGGGGGAGATACCAGTACAGTAACCATAGCAGGAAGTACTTAATTTATTAAGCTACTGCTTTTCTTAATCTCAGTGGAGATATTTACTGATAAACAGCTACCTACGCAGCATGTTCATGTCGTTCCTAAATGAGCTTTTATCTCTCTCCCCTCACCACAAATCAGATTCTTCTGAGGAGTTCCCAGTACATTATCCTTTCCCCTGTGTAATTACCTTAAAAAGCTCCAGCTGTTTTTATTCTCATAAGGTTTACTCCCTGATATACAGCTGCCTACCCCTTCGTAAATGCAGGTCCTAAATGAGCTTTTTTCTCTGTTCCCTCACCACAATCCACATTCTTTTGGGGAGTTACCAGTACAGTAACCATAGCTGGAAGTACTTAATTTATTAAGATACTGCTTTTCTTAATCTCAGTGGAGATATTTACTGATAAACAGGTACCTACGCAGCATGTTCATGTCGTTCCTAAATGAGCTTTTATCTCTCTCCCCTCACCACAAATCAGATTCTTCTGAGAGTTCCCCAGTACATTATCCTTTCCCCTGTGTAATTACCTTAACAAGCTCCAGCTGTTTTTATTCTCAGAAGGTTTACTCCCTGATATACAGCTGCCTACCCCCTTCGTAAGTGCAGGTCCTAAATGAGCTTTTTTTCTCTGTTCCCTCACCACAATCCAGATTCTTTTGGGGAGTTACCAGTACAGTAACCATACCAGGAAGTACTAATTTATTAAGCTACTGCTTTTCTTAATCTCAGTGGAGATATTTACTGATAAACAGCTACGTACGCAGCATGTTCATGTCGTTCCTAAATGAGCTTTTATCTCTCTCCCCTCACCACAAATCAGATTCTTCTGAGGAGTTCCCAGTACATTATCCTTTCCCCTGTGTAATTAGCTTAACAAGCTCCAGCTGTTTTTATTCTCAGAAGGTTTTCTCCCTGATATACAGCTGCCTACCCCCTTCGTAAGTGCAGGTCCTAAATGAGCTTTTTTCTCTGTTCCCTCACCACAATCCAGATTCTTTTGGGGAGTTACCAGTACAGTAACCATACCAGGAAGTACTTAATTTATTAAGCTACTGCTTTTCTTAATCTCAGTGGAGATATTTACTGATAAACAGCTACGTACGCAGCATGTTCATGTCGTTCCTAAATGAGCTTTTATCTCTCTCCGCTCACCACAAATCAGATTCTTCTGAGGAGTTCCCAGTACATTATCCTTTCCCCTGTGTAATTACCTTAACAAGCTCCAGCTGTTTTTACTCTCAGAAGGTTTACTCCCTGATATACAGCTGCCTACCCCCTTCGTAAGGGCAGGTCCTAAATGAGCTTTTTTCTCTGTTCCCTCACCACAATCCAGATTCTTTTGGGGACTTACCATACAAGGAAGTACTTAATTTATTTAGCTACTGCTTTTTTTAATCTCAGTGGAGATATTTACTGATAAACAGCTACCTACGCAGCATGTTCATGTCGTTCCTAAATGAGCTTTTATCTCTCTCCCCTCACCACAAATCAGGATCTTCTGAGGAGTTCCAAGTACATTATCCTTTCCCCTGTGTAATTACCTTAACAAGCTCCAGCTGTTTTTATTTTCAGAAGGTTTACTCCCTGATATACAGCTGCCTACCCCCTTCGTAAGTGCAGGTCCTAAATGAGCTTTTTTCTCTCTTCCCTCACCACAATCCAGATTCTTTTGGGGAGTTACCAGTACAGTAACCATAGCAGGAAGTACTTAATTTATTAAGCTACTGCTTTTCTTAATCTCAGTGGAGATATTTACTGATAAACAGCTACCTACGCAGCATGTTCATGTCGTTCCTAAATGAGCTTTTATCTCTCTCCCCTCACCACAAATCAGATTCTTCTGAGGAGTTCCCACTACATTATCCTTTCCCCTGTGTAATTACCTTAAAAAGCTCCAGCTGTTTTTATTCTCAGAAGGTTTACTCCCTGATATACAGCTGCCTACCCCTTCGTAAATGCAGGTCCTAAATGAGCTTTTTTCTCTGTTCCCTCACCACAATCCACATTCTTTTGGGGAGTTACCAGTACAGTAACCATAGCAGGAAGTACTTAATTTATTAAGATACTGCTTTTCTTAATCTCAGTGGAGATATTTACTGATAAACAGGTACCTACGCAGCATGTTCATATCGTTCCTATATGAGCTTTTATCTCTCTCCCCGCACCACAAATCAGATTCTTCTGAGGAGTTCCCAGTACATTATCCTTTCCCCTGTGTAATTACCTTAACAAGATCCAGCTGTTTTTATTCTCAGAAGGTTTACTCCCTGATATACAGTTGCCTACCCCCTTCGTAAGTGCAGGTCCTAAATGAGCTTTTTTCTCTGTTCCCTCACCACAGTCCAGATTCTTTTGGGGAGTTACCAGTACAGTAACCATACCAGGAAGTACTTAATTTATTAAGCTACTGCTTTTCTTAATCTCAGTGGAGATATTTACTGATAAACAGCTACGTACGCAGCATGTTCATGTCGTTCCTAAATGAGCTTTTATCTCTCTCCCCTCACCACAAATCAGATTCTTCTGAGGAGTTCCCAGTACATTATCCTTTCCCCTGTGTAATTAGCTTAACAAGCTCCAGCTGTTTTTATTCTCAGAAGGTTTTCTCCCTGATATACAGCTGCCTACCCCCTTCGTAAGTGCAGGTCCTAAATGAGCTTTTTTCTCTGTTCCCTCACCACAATCCAGATTCTTTTGGGGAGTTACCAGTACAGTAACCATACCAGGAAGTACTTAATTTATTAAGCTACTGCTTTTCTTAATCTCAGTGGAGATATTTACTGATAAACAGCTACGTATGCAGCATGTTCATGTCGTTCCTAAATGAGCTTTTATCTCTCTCCGCTCACCACAAATCAGATTCTTCTGAGGAGTTCCCAGTACATTATCCTTTCCCCTGTGTAATTACCTTAACAAGCTCCAGCTGTTTTTACTCTCAGAAGGTTTACTCCCTGATATACAGCTGCCTACCCCCTTCGTAAGTGCAGGTCCTAAATGAGCTTTTTTCTCTGTTCCCTCACCACAATCCAGATTCTTTTGGGGAGTTACCATACCAGGAAGTACTTAATTTATTTAGCTACTGCTTTTTTTAATCTCAGTGGAGATATTTACTGATAAACAGCTACCTACGCAGCATGTTCATGTCGTTCCTAAATGAGCTTTTATCTCTCTCCCCTCACCACAAATCAGGATCTTCTGAGGAGTTCCAAGTACATTATCCTTTCCCCTGTGTAATTACCTTAACAAGCTCCAGCTGTTTTTATTTTCAGAAGGTTTACTCCCTGATATACAGCTGCCTACCCCCTTCGTAAGTGCAGGTCCTAAATGAGCTTTTTTCTCTCTTCCCTCACCACAATCCAGATTCTTTTTGGGAGTTACCAGTACAGTAACCATACCAGGAAGTACTTAATTTATTAAGCTACTGCTTTTCTTAATCTCAGTGGAGATATTTACTGATAAACAGCTACCTACGCAGCATGTTCATGTCGTTCCTAAATGAGCTTTTATCTCTCTCCCCTCACCACAAATCAGATTCTTCTGAGGAGTTTCCAGTACATTATCCTTTCCCTTGTGTAATTAACTTAACAAGCTCCAGCTGTTTTTATTCTCAGAAGGTTTACTCCCTGATATACAGCTGCCTACCCCCTTCGTAAGTGCATGTCCTAAATGAGCTTTTTTCTCTGTTCCCTCACCACAATCCAGATTCTTTTTGGGAGTTACCAGTACAGTAACCATACCAGGAAGTACTTAATTTATTAAGCTACTGCTTTTCTTAATCTCAGTGGAGATATTTACTGATAAACAGCTACGTACGCAGCATGTTCATGTCGTTCCTAAATGAGCTTTTATCTCTCTCCCTCACCACAAATCAGATTCTTCTGAGGAGTTCCCAGTACATTATCCTTTCCCCTGTGTAATTACCTTAACAAGCTCCAGCTGTTTTTATTCTCAGAAGGTTTACTCCCTGATATACAGCTGCCTACCCCCTTCGTAAGTACAGGTCCTAAATGAGCTTTTTTCTCTGTTCCCTCACCACAATCCAGATTCTTTTGGGGAGTTAACAGTACAGTAACCATACCAGGAAGTACTTAATTTATTAAGCTACTGCTTTTCTTAATCTCAGTGGAGATATTTACTGATAAACAGCTACCCATGCAGCATTTTCATGTCGTTCCTAAATGAGCTTTTATCTCTCTCCCTCACCACAAATCAGATTCTTCTGAGGAGTTCCCAGTACATTATCCTTTCCCCTGTGTAATTACCTTAACAAGCTCCAGCTGTTTTTATTCTCAGAAGGTTTACTCCCTGATATACAGCTGCCTACCCCCTTCGTAAGTGCAGGTCCTAAATGAGCTTTTTTCTCTGTTCCCTCACCACAATCCACATTCTTTTGGGGAGTTACCAGTACAGTAACCATACCAGGAAGTACTTAATTTATTAAGCTACTGCTTTTATTAATCTCAGTGGAGATATTTACTGATAAACAGCTACCTACGCAGCATGTTCATGTCCTTCCTAAATGAGCTTTTATCTCTCTCCCCTCACCACAAATCAGATTCTTCTGAGGAGTTCCCAGTACAATATCCGTTCCCCTGTGTAATTACCTTAACAAGCTCCAGCTGTTTTTATTCTCAGAAGGTTTACTCCCTGATATACAGCTGCCTACCCCCTTCATAAGTGCAGGTCATAAATGAGCTTTTTTCCCTGTTCCCTCACCACAATCCAGATTCTTTTGGGGAGTTACCAGTACAGTAATCATACCAGGAAGTAATTAATTTATTAAGCTACTGCTTTTCTTAATCTCAGTGGAGATATTTACTGATAAACAGCTACCTACGCAGCATGTTCATGTCGTTCCTAAATGAGCTTTTATCTCTCTCCCCTCACCACAAATCAGATTCTTCTGAGGAGTTCCCAGTACATTATCCTTTCCCCTGTGTAATTACCTTAACAAGCTCCAGCTGTTTTTATTCTCAGAAGGTTTACTCCCTGATATACAGCTGCCTACCGCCTTCGTAAGTGCAGGTCCTAAATGAGCTTTTTTCTCTGTTCCCTCACCACAATCCAGATTCTTTTGGGGAGTTACCAGTACAGTAACCATACCAGGAAGTACTTAATTTATTAAGCTACTGCTTTTCGTAATCTCAGTGGAGATATTTACTGATAAACAGCTACGTACGCAGCATGTTCATGTCGTTCCTAAATGAGCTTTTATCTCTCTCCCCTCACCACAAATCAGATTCTTCTGAGGAGTTCCCAGTACATTATCCTTTCCCCTGTGTAATTAGCTTAACAAGCTCCAGCTGTTTTTATTCTCAGAAGGTTTTCTCCCTGATATACAGCTGCCTACCCCCTTCGTAAGTGCAGGTCCTAAATGAGCTTTTTTCTCTGTTCCCTCACCACAATCCAGATTCTTTTGGGGAGTTACCAGTACAGTAACCATACCAGGAAGTACTTAATTTATTAAGCTACTGCTTTTCTTAATCTCAGTGGAGATATTTACTGATAAACAGCTACGTATGCAGCATGTTCATGTCGTTCCTAAATGAGCTTTTATCTCTCTCCGCTCACCACAAATCAGATTCTTCTGAGGAGTTCCCAGTACATTATCCTTTCCCCTGTGTAATTACCTTAACAAGCTCCAGCTGTTTTTACTCTCAGAAGGTTTACTCCCTGATATACAGCTGCCTACCCCCTTCGTAAGTGCAGGTCCTAAATGAGCTTTTTTCTCTGTTCCCTCACCACAATCCAGATTCTTTTGGGGAGTTACCATACCAGGAAGTACTTAATTTATTTAGCTACTGCTTTTTTTAATCTCAGTGGAGATATTTACTGATAAACAGCTACCTACGCAGCATGTTCATGTCGTTCCTAAATGAGCTTTTATCTCTCTCCCCTCACCACAAATCAGGATCTTCTGAGGAGTTCCAAGTACATTATCCTTTCCCCTGTGTAATTACCTTAACAAGCTCCAGCTGTTTTTATTTTCAGAAGGTTTACTCCCTGATATACAGCTGCCTACCCCCTTCGTAAGTGCAGGTCCTAAATGAGCTTTTTTCTCTCTTCCCTCACCACAATCCAGATTCTTTTTGGGAGTTACCAGTACAGTAACCATACCAGGAAGTACTTAATTTATTAAGCTACTGCTTTTCTTAATCTCAGTGGAGATATTTACTGATAAACAGCTACCTACGCAGCATGTTCATGTCGTTCCTAAATGAGCTTTTATCTCTCTCCCCTCACCACAAATCAGATTCTTCTGAGGAGTTTCCAGTACATTATCCTTTCCCTTGTGTAATTAACTTAACAAGCTCCAGCTGTTTTTATTCTCAGAAGGTTTACTCCCTGATATACAGCTGCCTACCCCCTTCGTAAGTGCATGTCCTAAATGAGCTTTTTTCTCTGTTCCCTCACCACAATCCAGATTCTTTTTGGGAGTTACCAGTACAGTAACCATACCAGGAAGTACTTAATTTATTAAGCTACTGCTTTTCTTAATCTCAGTGGAGATATTTACTGATAAACAGCTACGTACGCAGCATGTTCATGTCGTTCCTAAATGAGCTTTTATCTCTCTCCCTCACCACAAATCAGATTCTTCTGAGGAGTTCCCAGTACATTATCCTTTCCCCTGTGTAATTACCTTAACAAGCTCCAGCTGTTTTTATTCTCAGAAGGTTTACTCCCTGATATACAGCTGCCTACCCCCTTCGTAAGTACAGGTCCTAAATGAGCTTTTTTCTCTGTTCCCTCACCACAATCCAGATTCTTTTGGGGAGTTAACAGTACAGTAACCATACCAGGAAGTACTTAATTTATTAAGCTACTGCTTTTCTTAATCTCAGTGGAGATATTTACTGATAAACAGCTACCCATGCAGCATTTTCATGTCGTTCCTAAATGAGCTTTTATCTCTCTCCCTCACCACAAATCAGATTCTTCTGAGGAGTTCCCAGTACATTATCCTTTCCCCTGTGTAATTACCTTAACAAGCTCCAGCTGTTTTTATTCTCAGAAGGTTTACTCCCTGATATACAGCTGCCTACCCCCTTCGTAAGTGCAGGTCCTAAATGAGCTTTTTTCTCTGTTCCCTCACCACAATCCACATTCTTTTGGGGAGTTACCAGTACAGTAACCATACCAGGAAGTACTTAATTTATTAAGCTACTGCTTTTATTAATCTCAGTGGAGATATTTACTGATAAACAGCTACCTACGCAGCATGTTCATGTCCTTCCTAAATGAGCTTTTATCTCTCTCCCCTCACCACAAATCAGATTCTTCTGAGGAGTTCCCAGTACAATATCCGTTCCCCTGTGTAATTACCTTAACAAGCTCCAGCTGTTTTTATTCTCAGAAGGTTTACTCCCTGATATACAGCTGCCTACCCCCTTCATAAGTGCAGGTCATAAATGAGCTTTTTTCCCTGTTCCCTCACCACAATCCAGATTCTTTTGGGGAGTTACCAGTACAGTAATCATACCAGGAAGTAATTAATTTATTAAGCTACTGCTTTTCTTAATCTCAGTGGAGATATTTACTGATAAACAGCTACCTACGCAGCATGTTCATGTCGTTCCTAAATGAGCTTTTATCTCTCTCCCCTCACCACAAATCAGATTCTTCTGAGGAGTTCCCAGTACATTATCCTTTCCCCTGTGTAATTACCTTAACAAGCTCCAGCTGTTTTTATTCTCAGAAGGTTTACTCCCTGATATACAGCTGCCTACCGCCTTCGTAAGTGCAGGTCCTAAATGAGCTTTTTTCTCTGTTCCCTCACCACAATCCAGATTCTTTTGGGGAGTTACCAGTACAGTAACCATACCAGGAAGTACTTAATTTATTAAGCTACTGCTTTTCGTAATCTCAGTGGAGATATTTACTGATAAACAGCTACCTACGAAGCATGTTCATGTCGTTCCTAAATGAGCTTTTATCTCTCTCCCCTCACCACAAATCAGATTCTTCTGAGGAGTTCCCAGTACATTATCCTTTCCCCTGTGTAATTACCTTAACAAGCTCCAGCTGTTTTTATTCTCAGAAGGTTTACTCCGTGATATACTGCTGCCTACCCCCTTCGTAAGTGCAGGTCCTAAATGAGCTTTTTTCTCTGTTCCCTCACCACAATCCAGATTCTTTTGGGGTGTTACCAGTACAGTAACCATACCAGAAAGTACTTAATTTATTAAGCTACTGCTTTTCTTAATCTCAGTGGAGATATTTACTGATAAACAGCTACGTACGCAGCATGTTCCTGTCGTTCCTAAATGAGCTTTTATCTCTCTCCCCTCACCACAAATCAGATTCTTCTGAGGAGGTCCCAGTACATTATCCTTTCCCCTGTGTAATTACTTTAACAAGCTCCAGCTGTTTTTATTCTCAGAAGGTTTACTCCCTGATATACAGCTGCCTACCCCCTTCATAAGTGCAGGTCCTAAATGAGCTTTTTTCTCTGTTCCCTCACCACAATCCAGATTCTTTTGGGGAGTTACCAGTACAGAAACCAGACCAGGAAGTACTTAATTTATTAAGCTACTGCTTTTCTTAATCTCAGTGGAGATATTTACTGATAAACAGCTACCTACGCAGCATGTTCATGTCGCTCCTAAATGAGCTTTTATCTCTCTCCCCTCACCACAAATCAGATTCTTCTTAGGAGTTCCCAGTACATTATCGTTTCCCCTGTGTAATTACCTTAACAAGCTCCAGCTGTTTTTTTTTCAGAAGGTTTACTCCCTGATATACTGCTGCCTACCCCCTTCGTAAGTACAGGTCCTAAATGAGCTTTTTTCTCTGTTCCCTCACCACAATCCAGATTCTTTTGGGGAGTTACCAGTACAGTAACCATACCAGGAAGTACTTAATTTATTAAGCTACTGCTTTTCTTAATCTCAGTGGAGATATTTACTGATAAACAGCTACCTACGCTGCATGTTCATGTCGTTCCTAAATGAGCTTTTATATCTCTCCCCTCACCACAAATCAGATTCTTGTGAGGAGTTCCCAGTACATTATCCTTTCCCCTGTGTAATTACCTTAACAAGCTCCAACTGTTTTTATTCTCAGAACGTTTACTCTCTGATATACATCTGCCTACCCCCTTCGTAAGTGCAGGTCCTAAATGAGCTTTTTTCTCTGTTCCCTCACCACAATCCAGATTCTTTTGTGGAGTTACCAGTACAGTAACCATACCAGGAAGTACTGAATTTATTAAGCTACTGCTTTTCTTAATATCAGTGGAGATATTTACTGATAAACAGCTACCTACGCAGCATGTTCATGTCGTTCCTAAATGAGCTTTTATCTCTCTCCCCTCACCACAAATGAGATTCTCCTGAGGAGTTCCCAGTACATTATCCTTTCCCCTGTGTAATTATCTTACCAAGCTCCAGCTGTTTTTATTCTCAGAAGGTTTACTCCCTGATATACAGCTGCCTACCCCCTTCGTAAGTGCAGGTCCTAAATGAGCTTTTTTCACTGCTCCCTCACAACAATCCAGATTCTTTTGGGGAGTTACCAGTACAGTAACCATACCAGGAAGTACTTAATTTATTAAGCTACTGCTTTTCTTAATCTCAGTGGAGATATTTACTGATAAACAGCTACCTACGCAGCATGTTCATGTCGTTCCTAAATGAGCTTTTATCTCTCTCCCCTCACCACAAATCAGATTCTTCTGAGGAGTTCCCAGTACATTATCCTTTCGCCTGTGTAATTACCTTAAAAAGCTCCAGCTGTTTTTATTCTCAGAAGGTTTACTCCCTGATATACAGCTGCCTACCCCCTTCGTAATTGCAGGTCCTAAATGAGCTTTTTTCTCTGTTCCCTCACCACAATCCAGATTCTTTTGGGGAGTTACCAGTACAGTAACCATACCAGGAAGTAATTAATTTATTAAGCTACTGCTTTTCTTAATCTCAGTGGAGATATTTACTGATAAACAGCTACCTACGCAGAATGTTCATGTCGTTTCTAAATGAGCTTTTATCTCTCTCCCCTCACCACAAATCAGATTCTTCTGAGGAGTTCCCAGTACATTATCCTTTCCCCTGTGTAATTACCTTAACAAGCTCCAGCTGTTTTTATTCTCAGAAGGTTTACTCCCTGATATACAGCTGCCTACCCCCTTCGTAAGTGCAGGTCCTAAATGAGCTTTTTTCTGTGTTTCCTCACCACAATCCAGATTCTTTTGGGGAGTTACCAGTACAGTAACCATACCAGGAAGTACTTAATTTATTAAGCTACTTATTTTCTTAATCTCAGTGGAGATATTTACTGATAAACAGCTACATACGCAGCATGTTCATGTCGTTCCTAAATGAGCTTTTATCTCTCTCCCCTCACCACAAATCAGATTCTTCTGAGGAGTTCCCAGTACATTGTCCTTTCCCCTGTGTAATTACCTTAACAAGCTCCAGCTGTTTTTTTTCTCAGAAGGTTTACTCCCTGATATACAGCTGCCTACCCCCTTCGTAAGTGCAGGTCCTAAATGAGCTTTTTTCTCTGTTCCCGCACCACAATCCAGATTCTTTTGGGGAGTTACCAGTACAGTAACCATACCAGGAAGTACTTAATTTATTAAGCTACTGCTTTTCTTAATCTCAGTGGAGATATTTACTGATAAACAGCTACGTACGCAGCATGTTCATGTCGTTCCTAAATGAGCTTTTATCTCTCTCCCTCACCACAAATCAGATTCTTCTGAGGAGTTCCCAGTACATTATCCTTTCCCCTGTGTAATTACCTTAACAAGCTCCAGCTGTTTTTATTCTCAGAAGGTTTACTCCCTGATATACAGCTGCCTACCCCCTTCGTAAGTACAGGTCCTAAATGAGCTTTTTTCTCTGTTCCCTCACCACAATCCAGATTCTTTTGGGGAGTTAACAGTACAGTAACCATACCAGGAAGTACTTAATTTATTAAGCTACTGCTTTTCTTAATCTCAGTGGAGATATTTACTGATAAACAGCTACCCATGCAGCATTTTCATGTCGTTCCTAAATGAGCTTTTATCTCTCTCCCTCACCACAAATCAGATTCTTCTGAGGAGTTCCCAGTACATTATCCTTTCCCCTGTGTAATTACCTTAACAAGCTCCAGCTGTTTTTATTCTCAGAAGGTTTACTCCCTGATATACAGCTGCCTACCCCCTTCGTAAGTGCAGGTCCTAAATGAGCTTTTTTCTCTGTTCCCTCACCACAATCCACATTCTTTTGGGGAGTTACCAGTACAGTAACCATACCAGGAAGTACTTAATTTATTAAGCTACTGCTTTTATTAATCTCAGTGGAGATATTTACTGATAAACAGCTACCTACGCAGCATGTTCATGTCCTTCCTAAATGAGCTTTTATCTCTCTCCCCTCACCACAAATCAGATTCTTCTGAGGAGTTCCCAGTACAATATCCGTTCCCCTGTGTAATTACCTTAACAAGCTCCAGCTGTTTTTATTCTCAGAAGGTTTACTCCCTGATATACAGCTGCCTACCCCCTTCATAAGTGCAGGTCATAAATGAGCTTTTTTCCCTGTTCCCTCACCACAATCCAGATTCTTTTGGGGAGTTACCAGTACAGTAATCATACCAGGAAGTAATTAATTTATTAAGCTACTGCTTTTCTTAATCTCAGTGGAGATATTTACTGATAAACAGCTACCTACGCAGCATGTTCATGTCGTTCCTAAATGAGCTTTTATCTCTCTCCCCTCACCACAAATCAGATTCTTCTGAGGAGTTCCCAGTACATTATCCTTTCCCCTGTGTAATTACCTTAACAAGCTCCAGCTGTTTTTATTCTCAGAAGGTTTACTCCCTGATATACAGCTGCCTACCGCCTTCGTAAGTGCAGGTCCTAAATGAGCTTTTTTCTCTGTTCCCTCACCACAATCCAGATTCTTTTGGGGAGTTACCAGTACAGTAACCATACCAGGAAGTACTTAATTTATTAAGCTACTGCTTTTCGTAATCTCAGTGGAGATATTTACTGATAAACAGCTACCTACGAAGCATGTTCATGTCGTTCCTAAATGAGCTTTTATCTCTCTCCCCTCACCACAAATCAGATTCTTCTGAGGAGTTCCCAGTACATTATCCTTTCCCCTGTGTAATTACCTTAACAAGCTCCAGCTGTTTTTATTCTCAGAAGGTTTACTCCGTGATATACTGCTGCCTACCCCCTTCGTAAGTGCAGGTCCTAAATGAGCTTTTTTCTCTGTTCCCTCACCACAATCCAGATTCTTTTGGGGTGTTACCAGTACAGTAACCATACCAGAAAGTACTTAATTTATTAAGCTACTGCTTTTCTTAATCTCAGTGGAGATATTTACTGATAAACAGCTACGTACGCAGCATGTTCCTGTCGTTCCTAAATGAGCTTTTATCTCTCTCCCCTCACCACAAATCAGATTCTTCTGAGGAGGTCCCAGTACATTATCCTTTCCCCTGTGTAATTACTTTAACAAGCTCCAGCTGTTTTTATTCTCAGAAGGTTTACTCCCTGATATACAGCTGCCTACCCCCTTCATAAGTGCAGGTCCTAAATGAGCTTTTTTCTCTGTTCCCTCACCACAATCCAGATTCTTTTGGGGAGTTACCAGTACAGAAACCAGACCAGGAAGTACTTAATTTATTAAGCTACTGCTTTTCTTAATCTCAGTGGAGATATTTACTGATAAACAGCTACCTACGCAGCATGTTCATGTCGCTCCTAAATGAGCTTTTATCTCTCTCCCCTCACCACAAATCAGATTCTTCTTAGGAGTTCCCAGTACATTATCGTTTCCCCTGTGTAATTACCTTAACAAGCTCCAGCTGTTTTTTTTTCAGAAGGTTTACTCCCTGATATACTGCTGCCTACCCCCTTCGTAAGTACAGGTCCTAAATGAGCTTTTTTCTCTGTTCCCTCACCACAATCCAGATTCTTTTGGGGAGTTACCAGTACAGTAACCATACCAGGAAGTACTTAATTTATTAAGCTACTGCTTTTCTTAATCTCAGTGGAGATATTTACTGATAAACAGCTACCTACGCTGCATGTTCATGTCGTTCCTAAATGAGCTTTTATATCTCTCCCCTCACCACAAATCAGATTCTTGTGAGGAGTTCCCAGTACATTATCCTTTCCCCTGTGTAATTACCTTAACAAGCTCCAACTGTTTTTATTCTCAGAACGTTTACTCTCTGATATACATCTGCCTACCCCCTTCGTAAGTGCAGGTCCTAAATGAGCTTTTTTCTCTGTTCCCTCACCACAATCCAGATTCTTTTGTGGAGTTACCAGTACAGTAACCATACCAGGAAGTACTGAATTTATTAAGCTACTGCTTTTCTTAATATCAGTGGAGATATTTACTGATAAACAGCTACCTACGCAGCATGTTCATGTCGTTCCTAAATGAGCTTTTATCTCTCTCCCCTCACCACAAATGAGATTCTCCTGAGGAGTTCCCAGTACATTATCCTTTCCCCTGTGTAATTATCTTACCAAGCTCCAGCTGTTTTTATTCTCAGAAGGTTTACTCCCTGATATACAGCTGCCTACCCCCTTCGTAAGTGCAGGTCCTAAATGAGCTTTTTTCACTGCTCCCTCACAACAATCCAGATTCTTTTGGGGAGTTACCAGTACAGTAACCATACCAGGAAGTACTTAATTTATTAAGCTACTGCTTTTCTTAATCTCAGTGGAGATATTTACTGATAAACAGCTACCTACGCAGCATGTTCATGTCGTTCCTAAATGAGCTTTTATCTCTCTCCCCTCACCACAAATCAGATTCTTCTGAGGAGTTCCCAGTACATTATCCTTTCGCCTGTGTAATTACCTTAACAAGCTCCAGCTGTTTTTATTCTCAGAAGGTTTACTCCCTGATATACAGCTGCCTACCCCCTTCGTAATTGCAGGTCCTAAATGAGCTTTTTTCTCTGTTCCCTCACCACAATCCAGATTCTTTTGGGGAGTTACCAGTACAGTAACCATACCAGGAAGTAATTAATTTATTAAGCTACTGCTTTTCTTAATCTCAGTGGAGATATTTACTGATAAACAGCTACCTACGCAGAATGTTCATGTCGTTTCTAAATGAGCTTTTATCTCTCTCCCCTCACCACAAATCAGATTCTTCTGAGGAGTTCCCAGTACATTATCCTTTCCCCTGTGTAATTACCTTAACAAGCTCCAGCTGTTTTTATTCTCAGAAGGTTTACTCCCTGATATACAGCTGCCTACCCCCTTCGTAAGTGCAGGTCCTAAATGAGCTTTTTTCTGTGTTTCCTCACCACAATCCAGATTCTTTTGGGGAGTTACCAGTACAGTAACCATACCAGGAAGTACTTAATTTATTAAGCTACTTATTTTCTTAATCTCAGTGGAGATATTTACTGATAAACAGCTACCTACGCAGCATGTTCATGTCGTTCCTAAATGAGCTTTTATCTCTCTCCCCTCACCACAAATCAGATTCTTCTGAGGAGTTCCCAGTACATTGTCCTTTCCCCTGTGTAATTACCTTAACAAGCTCCAGCTGTTTTTTTTCTCAGAAGGTTTACTCCCTGATATACAGCTGCCTACCCCCTTCGTAAGTGCAGGTCCTAAATGAGCTTTTTTCTCTGTTCCCGCACCACAATCCAGATTCTTTTGGGGAGTTACCAGTACAGTAACCATACCAGGAAGTACTTAATTTATTAAGCTACTGATTTTCTTAATCTCAGTGGAGATATTTACTGATAAACAGCTACCTACGCAGCATGTTCATGTCGTTCCTAAATGAGCTTTTATCTCTCTCCCCTCACCACAAATCAGATTCTTCTGAAGAGTTCCCAGTACATTATCCTTTCCCCTGTGTAATTACCTTAACAAGCTCCAGCTGTTTTTATTCTCAGAAGGTTTACTCCTTGATATACACCTGCCTACCCCCTTCGTAAGTGCAGGTCCTAAATGAGCTTTTTTCTCTGTTCCCGCACCACAATCCAGATTCTTTTGGGGAGTTTCCAGTACAGTACCCATACCAGGAAGTACTTAATTTATTAAGCTACTGCTTTTCTTAATCTCAGTGGAGATATTTACTGATAAACAGCTACCTACGTAGCATGTTCATGTCGTTCCTAAATGAGCTTTTATCTCTCTCCCCTCACCACAAATCAGCTTTTTCTGAGGAGTTCCCAGTACATTATCCTTTCCCCTGTGTAATTACCTTAACAAGCTCCAGCTGTTTTTATTCTCAGAAGGTTTACTCCCTGATATACAGCTGCCTACCCCCTTCGTAAGTGCAGGTCCTAAATGAGCTTTTTTCTCTGTTCCCTCACCACAATCCAGATTCTTTTGGGGAGTTACCAGCACAGTAACCATAGCAGGAAGTACTTAATTTATTAAGCTACTGCTTTTCTTAATCTCAGTGGAGATATTTACTGATAAACAGCTACCTACGCAGCATGTTCATGTCGTTCCTAAATGAGCTTTTATCTCTCTCCCCTCACCACAAATCAGATTCTTCTGAGGAGTTCCCAGTACATTATCCTTTCGCCTGTGTAATTACCTTAACAAGCTCCAGCTGTTTTTATTCTCAGAAGGTTTACTCCCTGATATACAGCTGCCTACCCCCTTCGTAATTGCAGGTCCTAAATGAGCTTTTTTCTCTGTTCCCTCACCACAATCCAGATTCTTTTGGGGAGTTACCAGTACAGTAACCATACCAGGAAGTAATTAATTTATTAAGCTACTGCTTTTCTTAATCTCAGTGGAGATATTTACTGATAAACAGCTACCTACGCAGAATGTTCATGTCGTTTCTAAATGAGCTTTTATCTCTCTCCCCTCACCACAAATCAGATTCTTCTGAGGAGTTCCCAGTACATTATCCTTTCCCCTGTGTAATTACCTTAACAAGCTCCAGCTGTTTTTATTCTCAGAAGGTTTACTCCCTGATATACAGCTGCCTACCCCCTTCGTAAGTGCAGGTCCTAAATGAGCTTTTTTCTGTGTTTCCTCACCACAATCCAGATTCTTTTGGGGAGTTACCAGTACAGTAACCATACCAGGAAGTACTTAATTTATTAAGCTACTTATTTTCTTAATCTCAGTGGAGATATTTACTGATAAACAGCTACCTACGCAGCATGTTCATGTCGTTCCTAAATGAGCTTTTATCTCTCTCCCCTCACCACAAATCAGATTCTTCTGAGGAGTTCCCAGTACATTATCCTTTCCCCTGTGTAATTACCTTAACAAGCTCCTGCTGTTTTTTTTCTCAGAAGGTTTACTCCCTGATATACAGCTGCCTACCCCCTTCGTAAGTGCAGGTCCTAAATGAGCTTTTTTCTCTGTTCCCGCACCACAATCCAGATTCTTTTGGGGAGTTACCAGTACAGTAACCATACCAGGAAGTACTTAATTTATTAAGCTACTGATTTTCTTAATCTCAGTGGAGATATTTACTGATAAACAGCTACCTACGTAGCATGTTCATGTCGTTCCTAAATGAGCTTTTATCTCTCTCCCCTCACCACAAATCAGCTTTTTCTGAGGAGTTCCCAGTACATTATCCTTTCCCCTGTGTAATTACCTTAACAAGCTCCAGCTGTTTTTATTCTCAGAAGGTTTACTCCCTGATATACAGCTGCCTACCCCCTTCGTAAGTACAGGTCCTAAATGAGCTTTTTTCTCTGTTCCCTCACCACAATCCAGATTCTTTTGGGGAGTTACCAGTACAGTAACCATAGCAGGAAGTACTTAATTTATTAAGCTACTGCTTTTCTTAATCTCAGTGGAGATATTTACTGATAAACAGCTACCTACGCAGCATGTTCATGTCGTTCCTAAATGAGCTTTTATCACTCTCCCCTCACCACAAATCAGATTCTTCTGAGGAGTTCCCAGTACATTATCCTTTCCCCTGTGTAATTACCTTAACAAGCTCCAGCTGTTTTTATTCTCAGAAGGTTTACTCCCTGATATACAGCTGCCTACCCCCTTCGTAAGTGCAGGTCCTAAATGAGCTTTTTTCTGTGTTTCCTCACCACAATCCAGATTCTTTTGGGGAGTTACCAGTACAGTAACCATACCAGGAAGTACTTAATTTATTAAGCTACTGATTTTCTTAATCTCAGTGGAGATATTTACTGATAAACAGCTACCTACGCAGCATGTTCATGTCGTTCCTAAATGAGCTTTTATCTCTCTCCCCTCACCAAAAATCAGATTCTTCTGAGGAATTCCCGGTACATTATCCTTTCCCCTGTGTAATTACCTTAACAAGCTCCAGCTGTTTTTATTCTCAGAAGGTTTACTCCTTGATATACACCTGCCTACCCCCTTCGTAAGTGCAGGTCCTAAATGAGCTTTTTTGTCTGTTCCCGCACCACAATCCAGATTCTTTTGGGGAGTTTCCAGTACAGTACCCATACCAGGAAGTACTTAATTTATTAAGCTACTGCTTTTCTTAATCTCAGTGGAGATATTTACTGATAAACAGCTACCTACGCAGCATGATCATGTCGTTCCTAAATGAGCTTTTATCTCCCTCCCCTCACCACAAATCATATTCTTCTGAGGAGTTCCCATTACATTATCCTTTCCGCTGTGTAATTACCTTAACAAGCTCCAGCTGTTTTTATTCTCAGAAGGTTTACTCCCTGATATACAGCTGCCTACCCCCTTCGTAAGTGCAGGTCCTAAATGAGCTTTTTTTCTCTGTTCCCTCACCACAATCCAGATTCTTTTGGGGAGTTACCAGTACAGTAACCATACCAGGAAGTACTTAATTTATTCAGCTACTGCTTTTCTTAATCTCAGTGGAGATATTTACTGATAAACAGCTACCTGCGCATCATGTTCATGTCGTTCCTAAATGAGCTTTTATCTATCTCCCCTCACCACAAATCAGATTCTTCTGAGGAGTTCCCAGTACATTATCCTTTCCCCTGTGTAATTACCTTAACAAGCCCCAGCTGTTTTTATTCTCATAAGGTTTACTCCCTAATATACAGCTGCCTACCCCCTTCGTAAGTGCAGGTCCTAAATGAGCTTTTTTCTCTGTTCCCTCACCACAATCCAGATTCTTTTGGGGAGTTACCAGTACAGTAACCATACCAGGAAGTACTTAATTTATTAAGCTACTGCTTTTCTTAATCTCAGTGGAGATATTTACTGATAAACAGCTACCTATGCAGCACGTTCATGTCGTTCTTAATGAGCTTTTATCTCTCTTCCCTCACCAAAAATCAGATTCTTCTGAAGAGTTCCCAGTACATTATCCTTTCCCCTGTGTAATTACCTTAACAAGCTCCAGCTGTTTTTATTCTCAGAAGGTTTACTCCCTGATATACAGCTGCCTACCCCCTTCGTAAGTACAGGTCCTAAATGAGCTTTTTTTCTCTGTTCCCTCACCACAATCCAGATTCTTTTGGGGAGTTACCAGTACAGTAACCATACCAGGAAGTACTTAATTTTTTAAGCTACTGCTTTTTTTAATCTCAGTGGAGATATTTACGGATAAACAGGTACCTACGCAGCATGTTCATATCGTTCCTAAATGAGCTTTTATCTCCCTCCCCTCACCACAAATCAGATTCTTCTGAGGAGTTCCCAGTACATTATCCTTTCCGCTGTGTAATTACCTTAACAAGCTCCAGCTGTTTTTATTCTCAGAAGGTTTCCTCCCTGATATACAGCTGCCTACCCCCTTCGTAAGTGCAGGTCCTAAATCAGCTTTTTTCTCTGTTCCCTCACCACAATCCAGATTCTTTTGGGGAGTTACCAGTACAGTAACCATACCAGGAAGTACTTAATTTATTCAGCTACTGCTTTTCTTAATCTCAGTGGAGATATTTACTGATAAACAGCTACCTACGCAGCATGTTCATGTCGTTCCTAAATGAGCTTTTATCTCTCTCCCCTCACCACAAATCAGATTCTTCTGAGGAGTTCCCATTACATTATCCTTTCCCCTGTGTAATTACCTTAACAAGCTCCAGCTGTTTTTATTCTCAGAAGGTTTACTCCCTGATATACAGCTGCCTACCCCCTTCGTAAGTGCAGGTCCTAAATGAGCTTTTTTCTCTGTTCCCTCACCACAATCCAGATTCTTTTGGGGAGTTACCAGTACAGTAACCATACCAGGAAGTACTTAATTTATTAAGCTACTGCTTTTCTTAATCTCAGTGGAGATATTTACTGATAAACAGCTACCTGCACATCATGTTCATGTCGTTCCTAAATGAGCTTTTATCTCTCTCCCCTCACCACAAATAAGATTCTTCTGAGGAGTTCCCAGTACATTATCCTTTCCGCTGTGTAATTACCTTAACAAGCTCCAGCTGTTTTTATTCTCAGAAGGTTTCCTCCCTGATATACAGCTGCCTACCCCCTTCGTAAGTGCAGGTCCTAAATCAGCTTTTTTCTCTGTTCCCTCACCACAATCCAGATTCTTTTGGGGAGTTACCAGTACAGTAACCATACCAGGAAGTACTTAATTTATTCAGCTACTGCTTTTCTTAATCTCAATGGAGATATTTACTGATAAACAGCTGCCTACGTAGCATGTTCATGTCGTTCCTAAATGAGATTTATCTCTCTCCCCTCACCACAAATCAGATTCTTCTGAGGAGTTCCCAGTACATTATCCTTTCCCCTGTGTAATTACCTTAACAAGCTCCAGCTGTTTTTATTCTCAGAAGGTTTACTCCCTGATATACAGCTGCCTACCCCCTTCGTAAGTGCAGGTCCTTAATGAGCTTTTTTCTCTGTTCTCTCACCACAATCCAGATTCTTTTGGGGAGTTACCAGTACAGTAACCATACCAGGAAGTACTTAATTTATTAAGCTACTGCTTTTCTTAATCTCAGTGGAGATATTTACTGATAAACAGCTACCTACGCAGCATGTTCATGTCGTTCCTAAATGAGATTTAATCTCTCTCCCCTCACCACAAATCAGATTCTTCTGAGGAGTTCCCAGTACATTATCCTTTCCCCTGTGTAATTACCTTAACAAGCTCCAGCTGTTTTTATTCTCAGAAGGTTTACTCCCTGATATACAGCTGCCTACCCCCTTCGTAAGTGCAGGTCCTAAATGAGCTTTTTTCTCTGTTCCCTCACCTCAATCCAGATTCTTTTGGGGAGTTAACAGTACAGTAACCATACCAGGAAGTACTTAATTTATTCAGCTACTGCTTTTCTTAATCTCAGTGGAGATATTTACTGATAAACAGCTACCTACGCAGCATGTTCATGTCGTTCCTAAATGAGCTTTTATCTCTCTCCCCTCACCACAAATCAGATTCTTCTGAGGAGTTCCCATTACAGTATCCTTTCCCCTGTGTAATTACCTTAACAAGCTCCAGCTGTTTTTATTCTCAGAAGGTTTACTCCCTGATATACAGCTGCCTACCCCCTTCGTAAGTGCAGGTCCTAAATGAGCTTTTTTCTCTGTTCCCTCACCACAATCCAGATTCTTTTGGTAAGTTACCAGTACAGTAACCATACCAGGAAGTACTTAATTTATTAAGCTACTGCTTTTCTTAATCTCAGTGGAGATATTTACTGATAAACAGCTACCTGCGCAGCATGTTCATGTCGTTCCTAAATGAGCTTTTATCTCTCTCCCCTCACCACAAATCAGAATCTTCTGAGGAGTTCCCAGTACATTATCCTTTCCCCTGTGTAATTACCTTAACAAGCTCCAGCTGTTTTTATTCTCAGAAGGTTTACTCCCTGATATACAGCTGCCTACCCCCTTCGTAAGTGCAGGTCCTAAATGAGCTTTTTTCTCTGTTCCCTCACCACAATCCAGATTATTTTGGTGAGTTACCAGTACAGTAACCATACCAGGAAGTACTTCATTTAATAAGCTACTGCTTTTCTTAAACTCAGTGGAGATATTTACTGATAAACAGCTACCTACGCAGAATGTTCATGTCGTTCCTAAATGAGCTTTTATCTCTCTCCCCTCACCACAAATCAGATTCTTCTGAGGAGTTCCCAGTACATTTTCATTTCCGCTGTGTAATTACCTTAACAAGCTCCAGCTGTTTTTATTCTCAGAAGGTTTACTCCCTGATATACAGCTGCCTACCCCCTTCGTAAGTGCAGGTCTTAAATGAGCTTTTTTCTCTGTTGCCTCACCACAATCCAGATTCTTTTGGGGAGTTACCAGTACAGTAACCATACCAGGAAGTACTTAATTTATTAAGCTACTGCTTTTCTTAATCTCAGTGGAGATATTTACTGATAAACAGCTACCCACGCAGCATGTTCATGTCGTTCCTAAATGAGCTTTTATCTCTCTCCCCTTACCACAAATCAGATTCTTCTGAAGATTACCCAGTACATTATCCTTTCCACTGTGTAATTACCTTAACAAGCTCCAGCTGTTTTTATTCTCAGAATGTTTACTCCCTGATATACACCTGCCTACCCCCTTCGTAAGTGCAGGTCCTAAATGAGATTTTTTTCTCTGTTCCCTCAACACAATCCAGATTCTTTTGGGGAGTTACCAGTACAGTAACCATACCAGGAAGTACTTAATTTATTAAGTTACTGCTTTTCTTAATGTCAGTGGAGATATTTACTGATAAACAGCTACCTTCGCAGCATGTTCATATCGTTCCTAAATGAGCTTTTATCTCTCTCCCCTCACCACAAATCAGATTCTTCTGAGGAGTTCCCAGTATATTATCCTTTCCGCTGTGTAATTACCTTAACAAGCTCCAGCTGTTTTTATTCTCAGAAGGTTTACTCCCTGATATACAGCTGACTACCCCCTTCGTAAGTGCAGGTCCTAAATGAGCTTTTTTCTCTGTTCCCTCACCACAATCCAGATTCTTTGGGGAGTTACCAGTACAGTAACCATACCAGCACGTACTTAATTTATTCAGCTACTGCTTTTCTTAATCTCAGTGGAGATATTTACTGATAAACAGCTGCCTATGCAGCATTTTCATGTCGTTCCTAAATGAGCTTTTATCTCTCTCCCCTCACCACAAATCAGATTCTTCTGAGGAGTTCCCAGTACATTATCCTTTCCCCTGTGTAATTACCTTAACAAGCTCCAGCTGTTTTTACTCTCAGGTTTACTCCCTGATATACAGCTGCCTACCCCCATCGTATGTGCAGGTCCTAATTGAGCTTTATTTCTCTGTTCCCTCACCACAAATCAGATTCTTCTGAGGAGTTCCCAGTACATTATACTTTCCCCTGTGTAATTACATTAACAAGCTCCAGCTGTTTTTATTCTCAGAAGGTTTACTCCCTGATATACAGCTGCCTACCCCCTTCGTAAGTGCAGGTCCTAAATGAGCTTTTTTCTCTGTTCCCTCACCACAATCCACATTCTTTTGGGGAGTTACCAGTAGAGTAACCATACCAGGAAGTACTTAATTTATTAAGCTACTGCTTTTCTTAATATTAGTGGAGATATTTACTCATAAACAGCTACCTACGCAGCATGTTCATGTCGTTCCTAAATGAGCTTTTATCTCTCTCCCCTCACCACAAATCAGATTCTTCTGAGGAGTTCCCAGTACATTATCCTTTCCCCTGTGTAATTACCTTAACAATCTCCAGCAGTTTTTATTCTCAGAAGGTTTACTCCCTGATATACCGCTGCCTACCCCTTTCGTAAGTGCAGGTCCTAAATGAGCTTTTTTCTCTGTTCCCTCACCACAATCCAGATTCTTTTGGGGAGTTACCAGTACAGTAACCATACCAGGAAGTACTTAATTTATTAAGCTACTGCTTTTCTTAATCTCAGTGGAGATATTTACTGATAAAAAGCTACCTACGCAGCATGTTCATGTCGTTCCTAAATGAGCTTTTATGTCTCTCCCCTCACCACAAATCAGATTCTTCTGAGGAGTTCCCAGTACATTATCCTTTCCCCTGTGTAATTACCTTAACAAGCTCCAGCTGTTTTTATTCTCAGAAGGTTTACTCCCTGATATACAGCTGCCTACCCCCTTCGTAAGTGCAGGTCCTAAATGAGCTTTTTTCTCTGTTCCCTCACCACAATCCAGATTCTTTTGGGGAGTTACCAGTACAGTAACCATACCAGGAAGTACTTAATTTATTAAGCTACTGCTTTTCTTAATCTCAGTGGAGATATTTACTGATAAACAGCCTCCTACGCAGCATGTTCATGTCGTTCCTAAATGAGCTTTTATGTCTCTCCCCTCACCACAAATCAGAATCTTCTGAGAGTTCCCAGTACATTATCCTTTCCCCTGTTAATTACCATAACAAGCTCCAGCTGTTTTTATTCTCAGAAGGTTTACTCCCTAATATACAGCTGCCTACCCCCTTCGTAATTGCAGGTCTTAAATGAGCTTTTTTCTCTGTTCCCTCACCACAATCCAGATTCTTTTGGGGAGTTACCAGTACAGTAACCATACCAGGAAGTCCTTAATTTATTAAGCTACTGCTTTTCTTAATCTCAGTGGAGATATTTACTGATAAACAGCCACCTACGCAGCATGTTCATGTCGTTCCTAAATGAGCATTTATCTCTCTCCCCTCACCACAAATCAGATTCTTCTGAGGAGTTCCCAGTACATTATCCTTTCCACTGTGTAATTACCTTAACAAGCTCCAGCTGTTTTTATTCTCAGAAGGTTTACTCCCTGATATACAGCTGCCTACCCGCTTCGTAAGTGCAGGTCCTAAATGAGCTTTTTTCTCTGTTCCCTCACCACAATCCAGATTCTTTTGGGGAGTTACCAGTACAGTAACCATAGCAGGAAGTACTTAATTTATTAAGCTACTGCTTTTCTTAATCTCAGTGGAGATATTTACTGATAAACAGCTACCTACGCAGCATGTTCATGTCGTTCCTAAATGAGCTTTTATCTCTCTCCCCCTCACCACAAATCAGATTCTTCTGAGGAGTTCCCAGTACATTATCCTTTCCCCTGTGTAATTACCTTAAAAAGCTCCAGCTGTTTTTATTCTCAGAAGGTTTACTCCCTGATATACAGCTGCCTACCCCTTCGTAAATGCAGGTCCTAAATGAGCTTTTTTCTCTGTTCCCTCACCACAATCCACATTCTTTTGGGGAGTTACCAGAACAGTAACCATAGCAGGAAGTACTTAATTTATTAAGATACTGCTTTTCTTAATCTCAGTGGAGATATTTACTGATAAACAGGTACCTACGCAGCATGTTCATGTCGTTCCTAAATGAGCTTTTATCTCTCTCCCCTCACCACAAATCAGATTCTTCTGAAGAGTTCCCAGTACATTATCCTTTCCCCTGTGTAATTACCTTAACAAGCTCCAGCTGTTTTTATTCTCAGAAGGTTTACTCCCTGATATACAGCTGCCTACCCCCTTCGTAAGTGCAGGTCCTAAATGAGCTTTTTTTCTCTGTTCCCTCACCACAATCCAGATTCTTTTGGGGAGTTACCAGTACAGTAACCATACCAGGAAGTACTTCATTTATTAAGCTACTGCTTTTCTTAAACTCAGTGGAGATATTTACTGATAAACAGCTACCTACGCAGCATGTTCATATCGTTCCTATATGAGCTTTTATCTCTCTCCCCGCACCACAAATTAGATTCTTCTGAGGAGTTCCCAGTACATTATCCTTTCCCCTGTGTAATTACCTTAACAAGATCCAGCTGTTTTTATTCTCAGAAGGTTTACTCCCTGATATACTGTTGCCTACCCCCTTCGTAAGTGCAGGTCCTAAATGAGCTTTTTTCTCTGTTCCCTCACCACAGTCCAGATTCTTTTGGGGAGTTACCAGTACAGTAACCATACCAGGAAGTACTTAATTTATTAAGCTACTGCTTTTCTTAATCTCAGTGGAGATATTTACTGATAAACAGCTACGTACGCAGCATGTTCATGTCGTTCCTAAATGAGCTTTTATCTCTCTCCCCTCACCACAAATCAGAATCTTCTGAGGAGTTCCCAGTACATTATCCTTTCCCCTGTGTAATTACCTTAACAAGCTCCAGCTGTTTTTATTCTCAGAAGGTTTACTCCCTGATATACAGCTGCCTACCCCCTTCGTAAGTGCAGGTCCTAAATGAGCTTTTTTCTCTGTTCCCTCACCACAATCCAGATTCTTTGGGGAGTTACCAGTACAGTAACCATACCAGCACGTACTTAATTTATTCAGCTACTGCTTTTCTTAATCTCAGTGGAGATATTTACTGATAAACAGCTGCCTATGCAGCATTTTCATGTCGTTCCTAAATGAGCTTTTATCTCTCTCCCCTCACCACAAATCAGATTCTTCTGAGGAGTTCCCAGTACATTATACTTTCCCCTGTGTAATTACCTTAACAAGCTCCAGCTGTTTTTACTCTCAGGTTTACTCCCTGATATACAGCTGCCTACCCCCATCGTATGTGCATGTCCTAAATGAGCTTTATTTCTCTGTTCCCTCACCACAAATCAGATTCTTCTGAGGAGTTCCCAGTACATTATACTTTCCCCTGTGTAATTACATTAACAAGCTCCAGCTGTTTTTATTCTCAGAAGGTTTACTCCCTGATATACAGCTGCCTACCCCCTTCGTAAGTGCAGGTCCTAAATGAGCTTTTTTCTCTGTTCCCTCACCACAATCCACATTCTTTTGGGGAGTTACCAGTAGAGTAACCATACCAGGAAGTACTTAATTTATTAAGCTACCTGCTTTTCTTAATATTAGTGGAGATATTTACTCATAAACAGCTACCTACGCAGCATGTTCATGTCGTTCCTAATGAGCTTTTATCTCTCTCCCCTCACCACAAATCAGATTCTTCTGAGGAGTTCCCAGTACATATCCTTTCCCCTGTGTAATTACCTTAACAATCTCCAGCAGTTTTTATTCTCAGAAGGTTACTCCCTGATATACCGCTGCCTACCCCTTTCGTAAGTGCAGGTCCTAAATGAGCTTTTTTCTCTGTTCCCTCACCACAATCCAGATTCTTTTGGGGAGTTACCAGTACAGTAACCATACCAGGAAGTACTTAATTTATTAGCTACTGCTTTTCTTAATCTCAGTGGAGATATTTACTGATAAAAAGCTACCTACTCAGCATGTTCATGTCGTTCCTAAATGAGCTTTTATGTCTCTCCCCTCACCACAAATGCAGATTCTTCTGAGGAGTTCCCAGTACATTATCCTTTCCCCTGTGTAATTACCTTAACAAGCTCCAGCTGTTTTTATTCTCAGAAGGTTTACTCCCTGATATACAGCTGCCTACCCCCTTCGTAAGTGCAGGTCCTAAATGAGCTTTTTTCTCTGTTCCCTCACCACAATCCAGATTCTTTTGGGGAGTTACCAGTACAGTAACCATACAGGAAGTACTTAATTTATTAAGCTACTGCTTTTCTTAATCTCAGTGGAGATATTTACTGATAAACAGCCTCCTACGCAGCATGTTCATGTCGTTCCTAAATGAGCTTTTATGTCTCTCCCCTCACCACAAATCAGAATCTTCTGAGGAGTTCCCAGTACATTATCCTTTCCCCTGTTAATTACCATCACAAGCTCCAGCTGTTTTTATTCTCAGAAGGTTTACTCCCTAATATACAGCTGCCTACCCCCTTCGTAATTGCAGGTCTTAAATGAGCTTTTTTCTCTGTTCCCTCACCACAATCCAGATTCCTTTTGGGGAGTTACCAGTACAGTAACCATACCAGAAGTCCTTAATTTATTAAGCTACTGCTTTTTCTTAATCTCAGTGGAGATATTTACTGATAAACAGCTACCCTACGCAGCATGTTCATGTCGTTCCTAAATGAGCATTTATCTCTCTCCCCTCACCACAAATCAGATTCTTCTGAGGAGTTCCCCCAGTACATTATCCTTTCCACTGTGTAATTACCTTAACAAGCTCCAGCTGTTTTTATTCTCAGAAAGTTTACTCCCTGATATACAGCTGCCTACCCGCTTCGTAAGTGCAGGTCCTAAATGAGCTTTTTTCTCTGTTCCCTCACCACAATCCAGATTCTTTTGGGGAGTTACCAGTACAGTAACCATAGCAGGAAGTACTTAATTTATTAAGCTACTGCTTTTCTTAATCTCAGTGGAGATATTTACTGATAAACAGCTACCTACGCAGCATGTCATGTCGTTCCTAAATGAGCTTTTATCTCTCTCCCCTCACCACAAATCAGATTCTTCTGAGGAGTTCCCAGTACATTATCCTTTCCCCTGTGTAATTACCTTAAAAGCTCCAGCTGTTTTTATTCTCAGAAGGTTTACTCCCTGATATACAGCTGCCTACCCCTTCGTAAATGCAGGTCCTAAATGAGCTTTTTTCTCTGTTCCCTCACCACAATCCACGTTCTTTTGGGAGTTACCAGAACAGTAACCATAGCAGGAAGTACTTAATTTATTAAGATACTGCTTTTCTTAATCTCAGTGGAGATATTTACTGATAAACAGGTACCTACGCAGCATGTTCCTGTCGTTCCTAAATGAGCTTTTATCTCTCTCCCCTCACCACAAATCAGATTCTTCTGAAGAGTTCCCAGTACATTATCCTTTCCCCTGTGTAATTACCTTAACAAGCTCCAGCTGTTTTTATTCTCAGAAGGTTTACTCCCTGATATACAGCTGCCTACCCCCTTCGTAAGTGCAGGTCCTAAATGAGCTTTTTTTCTCTGTTCCCTCACCACAATCCAGATTCTTTTGGGGAGTTACCAGTACAGTAACCATACCAGGAAGTACTTCATTTATTAAGCTACTGCTTTTCTTAAACTCAGTGGAGATATTTACTGATAAACAGCTACCTACGCAGCATGTTCATATCGTTCCTATATGAGCTTTTATCTCTCTCCCCGCACCACAAATTAGATTCTTCTGAGGAGTTCCCAGTACATTATCTTTCCCCTGTGTAATTACCATAACAAGATCCAGCTGTTTTTATTCTCAGAAGGTTTACTCCTGATATACTGTTGCCTACCCCCTTCGTAAGTGCAGTCCTAAATGAGCTTTTTTCTCTGTTCCCTCACCACAGTCCAGATTCTTTGGGGAGTTACCAGTACAGTAACCATACCAGGAAGTACTTAATTTATTAAGCTACTGCTTTTCTTAATCTCAGTGGAGATATTTACTGATAAACAGCTACGTACGCAGCATGTTCATGTCGTTCCTAAATGAGCTTTTATCTCTCTCCCCTCACCACAAATCAGATTCTTCTGAGGAGTTCCCAGTACATTATCCTTTCCCCTGTGTAATTAGCTTAACAAGCTCCAGCTGTTTTTATTCTCAGAAGGTTTTCTCCCTGATATACAGCTGCCTACCCCCTTCGTAAGTGCAGGTCCTAAATGAGCTTTTTTCTCTGCTCCCTCACCACAATCCAGATTCTTTTGGGGAGTTACCAGTACGAAACCATACCAGGAAGTACTTAATTTATTAAGCTACTGCTTTTCTTAATCTCAGTGGAGATATTTACTGATAAACAGCTACGTACGCAGCATGTTCATGTCGTTCCTAAATGAGCTTTTATCTCTCTCCGCTCACCACAATCAGATTCTTCTGAGGAGTTCCCAGTACATTATCCTTTCCCCTGTGTAATTTTTTTTTCCAGTAGAAATTATGGTTTATTAATTGTATTTGATAAATTATTATTTATTCCTTATTTTTGGTTAGCCTACAAAGAAACAAGGATGAGGTTAACTGCAGAACAAATGTAAAGTTACACACAGGATGGGCACACTGTTGAGCTACAACAATGGCAGCAAAACTATTTTTACAACCTACTAACCCCAAAAGTTTTTTTTTTTTTTTTTTCTTTTCTTTTTTTTTTTTTCTCTCATTTTTATTTTCAAACTGACGTACAGAGAGGGTTACAGTATCATACGTTGGGCGTTTGGATACATTTCTTGTACTGTTTGTTGCCTTGTCCCTCATGCCCCCCTCCCTCCTCCCCCCCTTCCCTCCCCCCCCCTTACCCTCCCCCCCCGCCCAGTTGTTCAGTTCACTACACCAAACAGTTTGTGCAAGTGTTGCTTTTGTAGTTATTTCTCTTTTTTTACCCCGTGTCTCTCGAATTTGGTATTCCCTTTGAATTTCCTACTTCCAATACCAGTAAACACGGTTTCCAATATACTCAGATAAGATTAAAGAGATAGTGTAGGTACAAACATAGGAAGTGATACAAAACATCATCAATAATAGAAACTACACATTCACATAGGACGTTGAAAGTAGTTATAACTGTGATATATCACTTGTTTCCATATCAATTGAGATTCCATCTCACCCCAGCAAGAATGTCATATATCAAGAAAACTAATAATAACAATTGTTTGAGGGGATGTGGCCAAAAGGGAACCCTACTTCATTGTTGGTGGGAATGTAAACTGGTTCAGCCACTCTGGCAAGCAGTATGGAGATTCCTCAGAAGGCTCAATATAGAACTCCCCTATGACCCAGCAGCCCCACTGTTGGGTATCTATCCAAAAGACCACAAACAAAATCACAGTAATGCCACCAGCACAACAATGTTCATCGCAGCACAATTTTGTCATAGCGAGAAGCTGGAACCAACCCAGATGCCCCTCCGTAGATGAATGGATCAGGAAAATGTGGTACATTTACACAATGGAATTTTATGCCTCTATCAGAAAGAATGACATTCGTTCCATTTGTAAGGAAATGGAAGGACTTGGAAAAAGTTATACTAAGTGAAGTGAGCCAGACCCAAAGAAACATGGACTCTATGGCTTCCCTTATTGGGAATAATTAGTACAGGTTTAGGCAAGCCT